>NC_047117.1:54721072-55021072 GCF_902500255.1 Thalassophryne amazonica
ATGGTAATATATATATATATGTATGTGTGTATGTATGTATACGAGGTCTCTTAGATAATAAACCGACCCTTTTTATTTATTTTTTTAACTATATGGATTTGAATGACATGCGATTACACCCATCATGCTTGAACCCTCGTGCGCATGCGTGAGTTTTTTCTCTCGTGTCGGTGACGTCATTTCCCTGTGGGCAGGCCTTGAGTGAGATGTGGTCCCGCCCTCTTGGCTGAATTCCTTTGTTTCACACGCTGGTCGAGACGGCACGCGTTGCTTTATCAAAATTTTTTCTGGACCTGTGAGGAATATCCGAGTGGACACTATTCGAGAAATTAAGCTGGTTTTCTGTGAAAAGTTTAACGGCTGATGAGAGATTATGGGGTGTTTCTGTCGGTGTAAGGACTTCCCACGGAGCGGGACGTCGCGCAGCGCTCCCAGGCGACGTTGTCTGGCTGTTTCGAGCTGAAATCATCCTAATTTAAGGTTCTGTTGACCCAGGACGTTGTGAGAGAACAGAGAAGATTCAGAAGAGGCCGGCATGAGGAGTTTATGTGGACATTCCACTGTTAAAGGTCATTTTGTAATGAAAGAACGTGCGCGCAAATTCGCCGAGTCGTTTCCGTGACGACTCGGCAAATCTGTGTGCGCCGCGACCAGAAAAACACCTCCGTGTTGAAGACCATTTGTAAAATTCAGGCGGCTTTTGATGGCTTTCAACAAGTGAGTAACTGAGAAATTGTTTAACAGCTTGGGCATGTTCCAACTTGTCCGTTAAGATTTCCAACGGAGGTGTTTTTCCTGCCGCGACCCCCCGCGGTCGGGTCCAGCCTGCCCGCACGTTCTTTCATTACAAAATGACCGTTAACAATGGAATGTCCGAATAAACTCCTCATGCCGACTTCTTCTGAAAGTTCTCTGTTCTCTAACGACTTACTGCGTCAACAGAGCCTGAAATGTGGAAGTTTTCAACTTGAAACGGCGAGACGCTGCCGCCTCGAAGCGCAGATCGCCGTCAGGCGCCGTGGACCGTCCTTAAAGCGACACTACCAGACCAAAATCTCTCATCAGCCGTTAAAATTTTTACCAAAAACCAGCTGAATTTATTGAATGGTGTCCACTCAGTTGTGCCTTACAGTTTTGAAAATTTTTTTATCAAACAAAGCAACAGTCTCTGAGCCATTCCTAAACAATGAAAAAAATCGACGAGCGTGTGGACGACTCCTCACTCAAAGACTGCCCACAGGCGAATGACGTAACCGACAGGCGTGAAAAAACTCTCGCATGCCCACAAGGGTTCAAGCATGTCTGATGTAATCACACGTGATTCAAATCCATATGGTTTTTGAAAAAATAATAAGGTCGGATACTTTTCTAATAGACCTCGTGTATATATATATATATATATATATATATATTCTGAAAGTACAGGTTATCCTGAAAAAAAGAGACATAAAACTTGATTGTGGGATGCAGGGAGAGCTGTTAACAGCAATAATAAAGCATTTATACCAGGTGAGTGAACTGTCTAAAAAATGCCCTCGGACCCCAGAGGGTTAAAAGAGTTGTCAACTAATTTAGTCATTGATTAGTTGCTAAATAACTTTTACCACAAATGTTTCATTTCTTCCATGTAATCAACCGTTTCTGCAGCGCGGCTTTGCTTTGAACCTTGAACCAATGAAGCACTGCTTCGATCTGCTGCTTTGTGGTTCTTTGTTTTATTTTGCTTTAATTTGTGATGATTCATTTATTCAACCAGGTTAGTCCCATTGAGATCAAGACCTCTTTTGCGAGTGAGATCTGGACAGTTACAAAGTTTACAATTCACCGAACCTGCATGTTTTTAAATGTGGCAGGAAACCGGAGCACCTGGAGGAACCATGCAAACACAGGGAGAACATGCAAACTCCACACAGAAAGGTCGCAGGTGGGAATTGAACCCATAACCTCCTTGCTATGAGGCAACAGTGCTAACCACTAATGCACTGTGCTGCTCTGCTACAGTGAGGCTCACCTTCGCAGGCTCTGAGCTTCTAAATACCTGGGGCCACTACCTTGGACCAGGAGGACTAGTGACAAAATTGGTGCTACTTGTCCTGACCAGTAGGCTAAAAAATATTCCTCTAACTCTGCGACACTGAGAACATGGCAGGGACGTAATCAGGATGACGGATGGGCTCAGAAATGGCATTTTTCCATTTTGACCACATTTCCCCTCAATCAAAATTTTCAGGACTCTGTGCAGTCTTCATGGTCTTCTTCCAAGTGTCATTCCACTGTAAATGATTAGCTGATCAATAGTTGCAGCACTAAATTCATTATAACCAAAATTTAATGCACTTGTCTCTACCCAAGCAAAGTCTCTGCTCACAGTGCTGTCTAAATCCATGTTAGTTTCTGCTGTATCTTATGCACAAACAAACAGAGATGATTGCATAACTTCCGCCTTCCTCTGTCTGTCGGCGTGGCTACAAACAAAGTGAAAGTCATAAATCCATGTTACACCAGCAGAGGTGGACCTCCTCCTCTTTCCTAAATCCTCCTATATGTGCCTCAGGCTGTGGAAGAAACGGCATGGAAAGAGAGAGAATATTTATATCCTTTCAACACTCCGCCGTTCATCACCTCAGTGCAGCTAGATTTTCTATGTAGCCTATATTGTGTTTCACTCTTAAGGCTGACTGCAGCACAGAGTAAGAACTAATGTAAGCATTTCCACTACATAAGCATATGCAGGCTGGGGAGGTGAGGAGAAAAAGTCCATAGGCAGGGTCTGAGGCAAGTAGAATTATATATCTAGAGAGTTGTATATCTACAGAGAGTTAGAGCTTGCAAAGTAGTGGACTTGATTCTGCAGCGTCGGGACCGTACTAATAAGTGGAGCCTGCCTACCACTGCACTCTGAGGTGCCATAAACTAATGGATAGGCCCTTCAGGGCAGAACCCAGGCCACACACTGCCTTTATAGTGCAGCTTATGAGTCCAAATACTGTGTAAGCAGTATTGACTCTTAGTTTCTTGTCTGGCCTGTTCATCAGAGAGTCAGCAATAGCTCACTGTTTACACTTTGTGCATTAACGCCTCAAACAACTGTCCTGACAGCATTAAAGTACTTGGTACTTTGGTGGGCTTTAGGAGGCATTACAAGAATGATAAAATTTCTTGTTATAGTTGAAGATTTGGGTTTATTGTTTTTGTTATTGTTTCTGGGATTGTGTGTTGTGTTGCAGCAGGGGTGCCCACACTTTTTCGTTTCACGAGCTACTTTCAAAATGACCAGGTCCAAAAGATCTACCTTCATCAAAAATGCTTAACATAAGTAAGTACAAACCTTACTGTGACTTGCACTGAATGGACTCAGCCAGGGTTGCATAGTCCGGACAGTAGCTGCTGATAGCTAGTCTTAAGCAGGCTTCCAAGTGATCATCGCTCATGGTGGAACGGTGGGTGGATTTAATAACACTATGTAACACAATTTTTGTTCCTGGCTTCTAAGTGTTATATTTCAACTGCTTATGTCTAAAGTCTATGGAAAAATGACTACATTCAGCACAAACTTTGATTTAATTTTTTTTAACGTTCTAGAAAGTTCTAAAAGTTTCTTGAAATTTCTAGATAATTCTGGAAACTACTAGAAACTTCTGGACAGTTCTAGCAGTTAAAGAATATTCTAGAAGACTACTCAGTAGTAAAGGCGAATCGAGAATATTCTTGAAAACAGACATATTTCAAAATATCATTGTCCTGATCACAGAAGCAAAGTTTCTGTGGAATAACAGCTATTTTCTATTTATTTAAGGCATAACAGGTTAGGAAAACACACTGTGTACCCAGGAACAAAACAAAAATAAAAATTTGTTACATAGTGTAATTTTCATGTGGGAAAAGGCTGACTCACATAAATAAGTAGAGCCAAATAGTGCAGTCAAGAAGGTAGCACATTTCCTCATATTTAGATACTTTTCCTCTGTGAGTAAGTCCCAGAATTGTCCATGAGCCCTGGCCTTAATATAAGCTCAATGTCAGCCTGTACTGTCAAAATTTCATCCTCCACTGCAGATGAGTTCAGGTGAAACAGTGCTAAGATTTTTGATGTGAGTAAATCAACCTCAATATCTTCTCTAAATGGAAAGTACATAAATGTAGCGAATGGCTCGAGTAAAGCGAAGTCTTGAAACTGTTTGTCAGTCTGACAGACATATTTGAATCTGCTCTGTGCAGTGCGCACTGTCAAGTTGCGCACATGCCTTCTGTTGCATCTCCAGCTCTGATGTGAGGTTTTGGAAGTTCCCCAAATCATGGTGCTGCAGTTTTGAGGACAGATGTTGCATTTTCTTCATAATTTGCATCTTGCGTCTTCTTGATAACTGAAGAGCTTTGATTGAAGATAGTGTTTCTGGTTTGTTTTTAAAATCCCGAAAGAAGGAGTCAGCTGCCTCAACGGAAGCGTCTTTTATGATCTCTCCATCTTGAAATGACTTCTTATGCTTAATGATGGAGTGACACACCCGGAATGATGCTTTGGTGGCTGCCTTTGCTTTTGAATTAAGCTGTGTGAAAAATGACTGTGTCCGCTTAACTGTGATTTTAGTTCCCTCACCTTTCTCTTTCTCAGCTTGCTTTTCAGAGGGAAGTCAGTGTTGTAGTTTTTGTGAACAGTTCGAAAGTGTCTCTCCACATTTCCCTTCTTTGAAGTAGCAACGACAGATTGGAAGATCATACAAGCGGATTTTGAATACGACATGGTGGGGAAAAAAAGTCATCCTCCCATTCTGCATGGAAGTGTTACATTTTTGGCTTCTTACTTGGTCCAGCTGCTCCGCTCATTTTTTAAAATGCCCTCTTTTGTTGCTATAAATTAGAAGGCTAACCAGCACTAGCCAGTGCATTCGACCACACCTGCGTAGTGACTTGAGAATGACCCCTGGTAAAGGGGAGGTCTCAGATTGGCTGCTGTGCGCTTCATTCAAGTGGCAATTGCGCCAACTGCATGTCACTCAATTGACGCAATTGCCACTTGATTGACGTGCAGCCAATCTGAGATCTGTTCTCACAGGGCAACCTGCCGTGAGACTGGGTTGCACAGGGAGGATAAACGCTTTTCATCCTCATATTTTATTATGTCATGCGATCTACTCGCACTAGCTTCATGATCGACCAGTTGGTCGCGATCGACGTATTGGGCACCCTTGTGTTAGTGTTTGTCTGGTAGTATTCTGAAAATTGTGTTTATGGTTGCATGCTTGTATAAATGTGTGTATATAATTCTTATTTTTAGTATAAGGGGTGGGCATTTATAAGCTTTGCTTCTGCCCTCACCCTTTCGGCCACACAGGATCTTTGTAAAGTTGTTTTGATATGAGTTTTTTGTTGTCGAACTGTGTGCTGAATAAATTCATGCATTCATTCATTCATTCATTCATTCATTCAAATAAGCCTCCAGGCAAAATGTCTTTTCCTTGGTTGACCCAGACATGTTGGGGAAGACTATTTTTCCAATTGTCTGGTCATGTCTTGGTGGACGTTGGTGTAAAGTAAATGTTTCACCATTGGTGGTCGTTTCCTCACAGCCAGCAGTATTTCTGTGCAACATTCTTTCATTCAGCCAAAGAATAATTAAAACCACAAAAGCGAAGACTCAGAGTCCATCCATTGGATGGACACAAGGTCTTCGCAATACCCGATGGCTGTATTTGATGGCCTCAGGTAATAAATGAATCAATTTTTGTTCGAGAGTCGAAATATTCTTTGTGTCTTAGGGACAAAGTAATCGCTTGTTTGTGCCATTCACTGATGCAGAGAGTGTGCTAATGTTGTGTTCAAGTGTTAATTTCCAATTGGCACATATTTGTTAAACAGCCTCTTCAAGGACATCACAGTAATTGTTATAGTGAAAAAACAGCTTGTGAAAGCTAACAATTTCTTCTCAATCAATGACAACATTGTGACTGTTGGTTTCACAAATGTATTTTTTTTTTGTTTTCCCTCATGTCACAGGTCCAATCAAATGTTAAAAGTGGAACCTCTCTGAGCAGATTTTGTGGACTGTAATGGGTCAGTTATTTTTCATATCAGTTATTGACTGATGCATGCATTTAATTGGTCAGGTGTTTGTGAATATTAGTAGTTTCATTATCATGAACCAAACTTATGGTCCAACTCGAGTTCAGATTTTCAGGGTTTGTGACTTAGTTTGGATTTGAGGTTTGGAGGTGGCTGATGAGGCTAATCTGTGCCAGGAAGTTCCTGGAACACTGTGGAAAAGGCAGCGAGGCTGTAGCTCCTGATGAACTTGTGTCAGATGGGGACTTGCAGGCAGTACCCTTTGTCTTTGCTGCCTCGATACGCAGAGCTTCATAGGCTGCTGCTCCTTTCAAGACTGCTCCTGACAAGCTGGTCCATTCTGAGCAAATATCTTCCAGGATGTGTGATTGATACAGAGTTCCTTCAAGGAGATATTCAGTGTCTTCTTGAATTTTGTTCTGCTCATCTTGGCAGTGAGCACCAATGTACAACCCCCGGCAAAAATTATGGAATCACCGGCCTCGGAGGATGTTCATTCAGTTGTTTAATTTTGTAGAAAAAAAGCAGATCACAGACATGACACAAAACTAAAGTCATTTCAAATGGCAACTTTCTGGCTTTAAGAAACACTATAAGAAATCAGGAAAAAAAATTGTGGCAGTCAGTAACGGTTACTTTTTTAGACCAAGCAGAGGGAAAAAAAATATGGAATCACTCAATTCTGAGGAAAAAATTGTGGAATCATGAAAACAAAAGAACGCTCCAACACATCACTAATATTTTGTTGCACCACCTCTGGCTTTTATAACAGCTTGCAGTCTCTGAGGCATGGACTTGAGTGACAAACAATACTCTTCATCAATCTGGCTCCAACTTTCTCTGATTGCTGTTGCCAGATCAGCTTTGCGGGTTGGAGCCTTGTCATGGACCATTTTCTTCAACTTCCACCAATTGGATTAAGATCCGGACTATTTGCAGGCCATGACATTGGCCCTATATGTCTTTTTGCAAGGAATGTTTTCAGAGTTTTTGCTCTATGGCAAGATGCATTATCATCTTGAAAAATGATTTCATCATACCCAAACATCCTTTCAATTGATGGCATAAGAAAAGTGTCCAAAATATCAACGTAAACTTGTGCATTTATTGATGATGTAATGACAGCCATCTCCCCAGTGCCTTTACCTGACATGCAGCCCCATATCATCAATGACTGTGGAAATTTACATGTTCTCTTCAGGCAGTCATCTTTATAAATCTCATTGGAACGGCACCAAACAAAAGTTCCAGCATCATCACCTTGCCCAATGCAGAGTCGAGATTCATCACTGAATATGACTTTCATCCAGTCATCCACAGTCCACGATTGCTTTTCCTTAGCCCATTGTAACCTTGTTTTTTTTCTGTTTAGGTGTTAATGATGGCTTTCATTTAGCTTTTGTGTATGTAAATCCCATTTCCTTTAGGCGGTTTCTTACAGTTCGGTCACAGACGTTGACTCCAGTTTCCTCCCATTCGTTCCTCATTTGTTTTGTTGTGCATTTTCGATTTTTGAGACATATTGCTTTAAGTTTTCTGTCTTAACGCTTTGATGTCTTCCTTGGTCTACCAGTATGCTTGCCTTTAACAACCTTCCCATGTTGTTTGTATTTGGTCCAGAGTTTAGACACAGCTGACTGTGAACAACCAACATCTTTTGCAACATTGTGTGATGATTTACCCTCTTAAGAGTTTGATATAATCCTCTCTTTTGTTTCAATTGACATCTCTCGTGTTGGAGCCATGATTCATGTCAGTTCACTTGGTGCAACAGCTCTCCAAGGTGTGATCACTCCTTTTTAGATGCAGACTAACGAGCAGATCTGATTTGATGCAGGTGTTAGTTTTGGAGATGAAAATTTACAGGGTGATTCCATAATTTTTTCCTCAGATTTGAGTGATTCCATATTTTTTTCCCTCTGCTTGGTCTAAAAAAGTAACTTACTGACTGCCACATTTTTTTTCCCTGATTTCTTACAGTGTTTCTTAAAGCCAGAAAGTTGCCATTTGAAATGACTTTAGTTTTGTGTCATGTCTGTGATCTGCTTTTTTTCCTACAAAATTAAACAACTGAATGAACATCCTCTGAGGCCGGTGATTCCATAATTATTGCCAGGGTTTGTATAGTTGTCTATAGAAGATTTGCTTGGGAAGGCACCCGTCTAGCATTCTGGTGACATGACCAGACAGGGAAGCCCAATCGGTACGAGGCAGCAGTCAGCGATGCCATTGCCTACTTTTGAGATAGAAAACAAAGCCATCCCTTTAAATGCTTTGCATTTTTAATGAGGTAATGCTGCACTTTGTTTTTCTTGAATATTAAATGCCTTGATGTAGAGTTAACAGCTCCATGCATTGTATTTGTTACTTTGTTGTGCACACTGTTTTTTTTTAACCCAAGTAAACTATTGCCATGACTGTTCATTGCTAGAAAGTAATATTCACATAAATAGGCATGAATAAAAAATTTATAAAACTCTGATTTGTCTGTGGAAACCATATTATGGATATGCAGTGATTGGAAAAAGGTGGCGTGGGTGTTGGAGAGATTATTATCTGTATTATAATAGCCAAGTGGCCTCTGTATGTGTATAAGTGTGTGCATGCATGTGTATGGCTTCGATCATGGAGAAACTGGGAATAGCTGACATTTGCTGTTTGGTATGCTTATGTACACTCAACAAAAATATAAACGCAACACTTTTGGTTTTGCTCCCATTTTGTACGAGATGAACTCAAAGACCTAAAACTTTTTCCACATACACAATATCACCATTTCCCTCAAATATTGTTCACAAACCAGTCTAAATCTGTGATAGTGAGCATTTCTCCTTTGCTGAGATAATCCATCCCACCTCACAGGTGTGCCATATCAAGATGCTGATTAGACACCATGATAGTGCACAGGTGTGCCTTAGACTGTCCACAATAAAAGGCCACTCTGAAAGGTGCAGTTTTGTTTTATTGGGGGGGGATACCAGTCAGTATCTGGTGTGACCACCATTTGCCTCATGCAGTGCAACACATCTCCTTCGCATAGAGTTGATCAGGTTGTCAATTGTGGCCTGTGGAATGTTGGTCCACTCCTCTTCAATGGCTGTGTGAAGTTGCTGGATATTGGCAGGAACTGGTACACGCTGTCGTATACGCCGGTCCAGAGCATCCCAAACATGCTCAATGGGTGACATATCCGGTGAGTATGCCGGCCATGCAAGAACTGGGACATTTTCAGCTTCCAAGAATTGTGTACAGATCCTTGCAACATGGGGCCGTGCATTATCCTGCTAAAACATGAGGTGATGTTCTTGGATGTATGGCACAACAATGGGCCTCAGGATCTGGTCACGGTATCTCTGTGCATTCAAAATGCCATCAATAAAATGCACCTGTGTTCTTCATCCATAACAGACTCCTGCCCATACCATAACCCCACCGCCACCATGGGCCACTCGATCCACAACATTGACATCAGAAAACCGCTCACCCACACGACGCCACACACGCTGTCTGCCATCTGCCCTGGACAGTGTGAACCGGGATTCATCCGTGAAGAGAACACCTCTCCAACGTGCCAAACGCCAGCGAATGTGAGCATTTGCCCACTTAAGTCGGTTACGACGACGAACTGGAGTCAGGTCGAGACCCCGATGAGGAGGACGAGCATGCAGATGAGCTTCCCTGAGACGGTTTCTGACAGTTTGTGCAGAAATTCTTTGGTTATGCAAACCGATTGTTTCAGCAGCTGTCCGAGTGGCTGGTCTCAGACGATCTTGGAGGTGAACGTGCTGGATGTGGAGGTCCTGGGCTGGTGTGGTTACACGTGGTCTGCGGTTGTGAGGCTGGTTGGATGTACTGCCAAATTCTCTGAAAAGCCTTTGGAGACGGCTTATGGTAGAGAAATGAACATTCAATACACGAGCAACAGCTCTGGTTGACATTCCTGCTGTCAGCATGCCAATTGCACGCTCCCTCAAATCTTGCGACATCTGTGGCATTGTGCTGTGTGATAAAACTGCACCTTTCAGAGTGGCCTTTTATTGTGGGCAGTCTAAGGCACACCTGTGCACTAATCATGGTGTCTAATCAGCATCTTGATATGGCACACCTGTGAGGTGGGATGGATTATCTCAGCAAAGGAGAAGTGCTCACTATCACAGATTTAGACTGGTTTGTGAACAATATTTGAGGGAAATGGTGGTATTGTGTATGTGGAAAAAGTTTTAGATCTTTGAGTTCATCTCATACAAAATGGGAGCAAAACCAAAAGTGTTGCGTTTATATTTTTGTTGAGTGTATTTTAGGCAGAGGATGAACACTGCCCAAAAGTTGATCGGAGTAATATTTTCTGAGAAACTACAGATATTAGCCAACAATGAACAATGTGGTAATTATATTCTCGATTCGCACGCAATTCCATTCCAGCAGGGGGTGGTAAATCATCTACATATCAAAAGCGTACCTACGTGATTTTATTTAGTTAGTTGAATATAACTACATAATATAATTGTAAATACTCAAAAAATACATGGATGACACAATAAAGTGAAAACACTTATTTCCATTGTGGTCCATTTAAAAATCAGATGACCAAATAGAAGCAACAAGAGCAATCTGAGATTTCTGACATCGGCCAGTCCAGATCCGGATCACCTCCAAAATTCAGCGGATTCTTCCATGCACTAATATCTATCCGTGTTACAAATTTGGTGTGAATCTGTGCAGTAGTTTTGACGTAATCCTGCTAACAGACAGGCAGACAAACAAACACCCATGGTTTTACTGTGTCCTTGGCGGACGTAATAATAATATTAGTATTATTAACAACTAGTGTGTTACCCGTGGGGATCCACGGGCTCTAGTTTGGGTAGTGTTCATAAAAAGGGTAGCTGACATTTTTCAAGGGCGGTAATAAATTAAGCAAAACTTGTATAATGAGTTGGAATGGTGTGTGAGTCCAGAATGTTTTTAGAACCTTAGACCTCAACAATTTTTAGAAGAGGAACAACGCTTTTATTTCCTGTTAATTATGCAGTTTTTTTTAAATGTTAATTTACTGTTTTCAAGCATTGACAAATTGTTTAGGTTCTTGATATCATATACACACTATTATTATTGAAAAGCCTTTTTGATCTATATTTTTTGTTGTATTTTAGCTTATGAAAAGTCACTTCTAACAGGACTTTGACCTTAATGTTTTCCAAGGTAAACATTTGTGGAATTGGAAACTCGTGTTGGCGGAGGTTTGAGCTCTGCTTGTACTATGCTCTAGTTTCTTCATATTTCCATATATACATGAATGGTAATATATGCAGCCTTGATTCTCTTTTTATCTTCCTCTGTCAGAGAAAATATGGATTTTGTGTTGCTCAACCCTGCTTCTAAATGCATGTTGCAAATCCAGCTGAGGGCCTAAAAAGTAGATTTATTTGGGTGATGTTGGGCACCAAAACATTTTGCTGTTCTTTCAGTGAATTTGTGAGCTCTTACTCATTGCCCCAATTCATCTGAATTGTTGAAGGAGTCACTCAGCTTCTTGAGTGCTGCAATCAGGGCATCCATGGACTCCACAAAGATCAGAACATTGTCCGCAAAGTCAAGGTCAGTGAACCTTTCTTCACCATCAAATACACTTTAGGTGCTGGACTCTGCTAACACTACCTGACCTATCTCAGTCCATGCACGTGTTGAACACTTGCACAGTGGAAGCCAGAATGAATCCCTAATGAACATCAGAATTCACTGGGAACAAAGCAGAGATGCTGCTCCAACTCACTGTCTCTGTGTGTCACCTAGATATAATGTACACAAATTTATTGGGGATTCTGGGCATTTATGAAATGTTCAATAAAACATTTCACTCACCTGAACTAGAGGCTTTGTGAAAATCAATCTAGGTTGCAAAGAAGCACTGCTTTTATTCATGCTTTCAGCAAGTACCCTGAGAACTAGCGTGCTGTTGATGGTCTTTAGATTGGTCTGAAAGCAGTATCCATCAACTCATTGCCTTTGACTCTGGCAAAATCACAAATCCACAGCAGAGACAATTTCAGTCCCATTACCACATTGATGGGGGGAGGGGGGCATACAGTCCTCACAACCCAGTTTGTAAGCACCAGTTGGTGCATTTAAGTCACCCATCACTAGAGGAATGCCACATTTGAGAACGTCAACTACAAAGTGAAGTCTTCCTGATCCAGAAGCTATCACTCAACGTAGACAAAGCCTAGAATCAGACAGCAGATAGAACACCCAAAGAATACCTGAATCTGAACCTCATAATGCTTGTTGAAAGGGGTGACATGTGAGATAGTTAGGAGCCCGGGTTGCCACATAGACTGCCACTACCTTGTTACTTCTGCCACTGTATTGACGTAACCAAAAGTAGGTGTGTCCAACCACATGAGCTCTCTTAGGCTTGGATTGGGGCACAACAGTGCACTAGATAACACCTCTGCATGGCAATGGCATCAGTTACCACGCTTCATAGACAAGACCCTTGGGGTTCTACAGCTTCCTTTTGGCATGCTTGAGGAACTCTGATTCCTCATGCATCATCTGCCATGCTTAGTTATCATGTTATGGGGTAACATGTCATACGTCATAGAATCCAATGGACGTCGACCTTGTTTGACCTTTACTTTGGAGACCAAACATTCAACACTGTTAAAACTATTCCATTTATTCATCCTATTAGCTCAACCAATAATTTGCATCACTTTTTTTTTATACCAAAATTGGAGCAACTTTAACTTTTGACCCCTGTACAAACTGAAACTGACCTTTGGCACCATTCTTGCTGTTTTTACCCCATAACTCCATAACATTAGGTCATAGATCATCCAAACTATACTTTTTTTGGAATCATTATGATCAAGCAAATAATGTGATATAGTTTTCAATGTGATTAGAGCATCTTTTCATTTTGACCCCTGTGTAATTCTTCATTTGACCCCTACCTGGCTGCCTATTGAAAATTCAGGTGGCTAATTGATTATTTCAAAAGAGTAATGTCTAATGTGTAGTTGTGCTGAATTTGATGTTTGTATCACCATTTGCAGGATTGATTCAGTTATCTGCTGCACTAAACAGGCTTCATTCTGTCCATATTGAGTATACATGTCTAAAGCTTATCATTATCAACCTAACTTTTATCACGATGCATTATGGTGAGAGTTTTACCGCTCAGTCCTACTTTATATCGAGCTAAAGCACACCCAGTATGCTTTTGCCTTACTGCTGTGAGTGCCACACAAGCTAGAGGATATCACAAACACAAAAGTTGTATCCAGACTGCAGGAAGCTTGCCTGTTTGGTGTGTTAATGTGAAAACTGACTGTGCACACACCAGATTTGGATTTCCAATAGGCTGGCTTATCGCTGAAACATGTCACATTATCCCTTCTCACATACCCATGTCACTGTGACAGCTCACAGGCGACACATACAAAGTATGTATGTAAATGCATACATGTTAAAACATTGACATATGCACACGTGCCCCCACCCTTTGCTATGTATGTCCAGTTTGTAGTCATATGCTGTCAAGTTTTCCTGAGGGTGCATACATGCGTCTGTGTATGCATGTGTTATCAGTGATGTCTTGGTGATTCTCATTAAGCTCATACACTTTCTGCTTCACTGCCACAAGACCTCTTAATGTGCAAACAAAGATTGTATGTGTGTCTTTTTGTGCATTTCTGCAAGGTAGATAGGCTGTCATAAGTCTACCATATTGAAAATACTTGTCAGGACAGGAGAAGTACGAACTAAAGAGGCAGATGAGTCATTCCGTGTCGGTTATCCACTTCCCCCAACCTGACCATCTCAGGATTCTCCTTCAAGAGCTAAGATGCACTTTTAATAGGGGAAAATAGCTAAATTTCACATCTCTCCTAATAATAATAATAATAATAGTTGTTGCTATTAACGTAATTTTTGTCACACTCCTGTGGTGTAGATTACACATTTCAAAGTATCTTATCTTTCTGTTTTTCTCTTTTCATTCAAGCTTAAACATATCTGTAAATAACGGTATTCTAAAATGAAATTTGATCAAAAAATACTTAAAGGAGAATTCTGATTTTTTTTTTAAACTTGGGGCCTATTTTTACTTTGTTTGTGGTTAGGCATTTCACTCCATATTTTAATTGCTCCAGTATTTAGTTTGAGCATTAAAATGGAGGTATACAGTGCACTTGTAAAATACTGTGATTAATAAATTGTACAGTGGCTTGCAAATATTTAGCCCCTTGGTATTTCATGCATTTTAATTTGTCATTTCAATATACAAAAAGTAAAATCAGGCTTCTCAGTATAAAAATTTCTAAAATTATCTTCCTTAAACTCAAACCAAATCTCTACAACTTGATATGAATTTTAATATAGAAGCCAAGATGATAGGTTGCATATGTAATGGGTTCCTTTGGTATAATACCTGTAGATAAATCAGTTTTATTGCCAATTTTCTTCAGAAAAGTCAGGGATGGATACATGAACATTTCCAGAAAAGTCAGGGATGGATACGTGAGTATTTCCAAGTTACTGAATATGTCTTGGACTTTATTGATTATAAATTATAAAGAAATACAAACACTGTCACTCCATGGTAAATCTGTATGGAGTAGACAGTTCTCAAAAACTGAGTGATTGTGCAAGAAGAAGAGTGAGGAAAGCCACCAAGACACCCAGACAACCCAGAAGAAGTTACAGGCTTATGTGGCTGTGACTGGAAAAATTGTGCACAGTGCATGTTTTGTATTTTGTATCACCAGTTATGCACTTCACAATGAAGTGGTATAGAGGTGGATTTTCTTTCACCAAAACATCAAATCTAGGCTTGTACCAGATGTACCTTATGGCAAAACAAACCAAAGAAGCGAAATCTATTTCTAAACTCATGTCCGAATATTTAGCTAATTTTGAAAGTATAGATGAGAAGATGGCTTCCCAGATTTACAGGAGCCAGAGCTATTAAAAGTGTAGAACTTAATGTATAAATGTCATTAACACACCTATTCAACTACACGCTGAGTGTTGTATTTATAGAATGAAGCGTGGAGGCAAATTCAACTCGAGCTTGCTGTTCACATCTTTAATGTAGAATTTGATTTGTGATAATAGTTGTTTCAACTGAGTAATTGGTGGTTACACCCCTTCCCAGCTGTTCAGGATATTGACTGGCCAATTAGTCTCGCTGACAGAGCTTATAGCAAAATATGATTAGCACAACCCTTTCCTTTGTAAGACTGACACCACATTGCACTCGGCGGAAGGCAGCTGTGGCTCGCAGCACTCGATGTTTCATTTTCACGATCACAGCCAATGAAGTTTCATTCAGGAAACTTGCATGCATGGTACCCCCCTCCACCTTTCTTTTTTCTCTCCAAGCAATAAAACAAAGGTTCAGGACAGCATTTTTCTTTCAGTAGCTTTACTGCCACCTCATTTTCAGATGAGCTCTTTAGTCTTTGTGCCAGCCCACTGAAGTGTAACTGCTTCATCAAACTGAAGTTGTGATAAAATGTCAGCCTGTGTGTTGATTTGCAGGGCACCATTATGCAAGATGTTCACTCCACATAAATGTTCCTGCTGTACGGTCTCTCCTCACAGTAATCACTATAAGGTACAAAAAAAACCCTCCTATCTCTCAGGTTTGACAACACTCAAAAGCAGAAAATTGAACAAAATCAATAATAATTCTATATACGTCATACAGCAGAAGTGTCTATATTTTTATCCAGTATACTGCTCGTAAAGGAGAAGAAAAAACTTATCAGCCCCTGTATTTTTCTGCAAACCACACAAAACTCACAACTTTTGACAGCATATTTATCTTGGTCAAATTTCCATTTTACAGCAGTGTTACGTATAACCATCAGTATTTCCTTTGCAGTCTAAAGATAGTAAAATTTTCTCTGCTTGGGCTGAAAACTCAGACTCAACTATGTGACTCACTGAAACTTTCCTGCATACTGTTTTTAGACCAGAAGAGTTATTGCAAACTAGACCTGCAAAGATTTCTTTATATAAAAAAGTATTACCATTTTAATGAGTAACTTTCATTAATGTAGTACTTTTCATACAGAAAGACAGTAATGCAGTATAAAGTGCATACGGAAAGTATTTACAGCGCTGCACTTTCCATGTTTTTTTTGTTACAGCCTTGTTCCAAAATGGATGAAATTATTTTTTTTTCTTCAAAATTCTACACCCAATACCCCATAATGATAATGTGAAAAAGTTTTTTAATATTTTAAAAATGTATTGTTGTATAATAAAAATGTTATTGTGCTGTTTTGCACCTGTCTTAAAGTAACCCTGAGAATGTACTTGTTATTCAACTTTGTTTTAGCATGCTGGGGTCAGTCTGAACTGGGAGTGAAGAGCTGGAGGTACTTGTTACACTGATTATTCAACTTTGTTTTAGCATGCTGGGGTCAGTCTGAACTGGGAGTGAAGAGCTGGAGGTACTTGTTATTATTCACAACTTTGTTTTTGTTGCTATTGTGTTGCTATTGACGACTGCGCTGAAGAGATGTTTTTGCAAGAGGAAATACCTTTTTGATGCCTGTTGATTAAAGAAATTATGTGCGCCAGGGAGTTTGAAATGGCCACTCACCCTCCCTTTGCGCACACACTAGAAAAGAGGAGGCAGAGCCATGCTCCGATAGAGTCTGCTGCGGGTTAACGTACGAACGCCCAGCCGGTTGACAAGCGCACTTTACCGAAGGTGTTGGCTCTCCACCTTAAAGGCGTCACGGTAAGAGAAGAAGAGATGTTTCATGCGCTGCAACCACTTGTGTTTGATGTAACTGCTTTTGTGGGGAATAAATATACGCCTTTTTGTTCTAGCAAAATGCAGTCTGTGTGATCATTTCTGTGTGCCGATCTGACCGAACCTTGTTTTTCAAAACAATTGTAAATGTAAAAAAACAACAGCAACTATGTATACAAGTATTTATAGCCTTTGCCATTGAGCTGAGGTGCATCCTGTTTTCACTGATCATCCTTGACATGTTTCTACAGTGTAATTGGAGTCCACCTGGGGTAAATTCAGTTGTTTTGACATTTGGAAAGACACACACCTGCCTAAATGTAAGGTTGCATCCATTTGACCTCCACATCAGGGATGTTACTAGGATTGCTTTTTTCCATCTGCGAAATATAGTGAGGATCCGCCCCATTCTGTCTATGGCTGATGCTGAGACCCTGATTCATGCTTTTTTTCTTCTAGACTAGATTATTGTAATGTTCTGTTTTCAGGGTTACCGAAGTCCAGCATTAGGGGTCTTCAGCTGGTTCTGAATGCTGCTGCCAGACTTTTGACACGTAGCAGAAGGTTTGAACATATCACACCCATTTTGGCACCTTTGCATTGGCTCCCTGTCTCTGTGAGAGCAGATTTTAAGGTTTTGTTTAGGGCTGAAACGATTAGTCGAGTAACTCGAATAATTCGATTACAAAAAATGTTCGAGGCAAATTCTGTGCCTTGAAGCTTCGTTTAACGTTGTAGTACATATGCCAGACCTGTGTGTGGTGCTGCAACGTCCACAGGAAGAAAAAAAAACAGAAGAAGACTGGAGCATAACCGCTAATGAAATTAGCAACGATAGCTACTGCTTTCCAGCGTGACACAGAGTAAAATAAAGCCTTTTAAGAGATAGATGGTCCACGCCGATCATCTGAAATAGACTTACTGTGCATCTAAAGCGAAGCAGTGTGTTTGTCTAGTTTTAAAAAACACACGGTCTGTTCTACGTGGGGAGGGACGGTGGCCGGCTGCTCTCTGCACGGTGTGAGGGGCTCTCAGACCAGGCGAGTCACAGCTCAGGCCCCGGCTACATTGGCAAACAGCAGAAGTCCACTCTTTCTTCTGTGTTTCCCTCAGACTCACACAGTTTGACTTTTTAATTTTTTGCTTTTTTGGACAACACACAACACTTCACAAACACGGTGACTTAAATAAAATAATAATAATAAAAACTGACTGCGAGGCTGCATGTTCAACCTCCAGCTGAAATGCATCTGCTGAATTGCAGAGAAAGAGGGAAAAAAAAAATCACACAGGGACCCAGTCCATCAACCTTAATAAAAAAAAGAAATAAAAAAAAAAAAACTTAAAAATGGTTACATTTTACAAGTTGGAGAAAACAAAACAGAAAGCCACATCCCATCGCCATTTCAGCAAAATGCCAACACTTTGGCGCAGTGACATTGTGCCATTGCTTAAGGAGAGCAATGGACTATCGATGTTTAAAATGCAAAAGTACTTTTTATCCGATTACTTGATTAATCGCCAGAATAATCGATAGAATACTTGATTACTAAAATAATCGATAGCTGCAGCCCTAGTTTTGTTATTGACTTATAATGTTGTTCATGGACTGGCACCATGTTATCTGGCTGATCTGGTGGAACTTTACGTGCCAGCCCTAGGGCTGTCACGATTAGGAATTTCTGGAGACGATTAATTGTCAGACAAATAATTGCGATTGACGAATATATTGTCTATTTTTTTTTTCCTTTTTTCCCCTTCTTTATATACGAGGGCTGTCAATAAAGTAAGGGTCCTTTTTATTTTTTTCAAAAACTATATGGATTTCATTCATATGTTTTTACGTCAGACATGCTTGAACCCTCGTGCGCATGCGTGAGTTTTTCCACGCCTGTCGGTGACGTCATTCGCCTGTGAGCACTCCTTGTGGGAGGAGTCGTCCAGCCCCTCGTCGGAATTCCTTTGTCTGAGAAGTTGCTGAGAGACTGGCGCGTTGTTTGATCAAACTTTTTTCTAAACCTGTGAGACACATCGAAGTGGACACGGTTCGAAAAATTAAGCTGGTTTTCAGTGAAAATTTTAACGGCTGATGAGAGATTTTGAGGTGATTCTGTCGCTTTAAGGACTTCCCACGGTGCGAGACGTCGCTCAGCGCTCTCAGCCGCCGTCGTCAACCTGTTCAAGCTGAAAACCTCCACATTTCAGGCTCTATTGATCCAGGACGTCGTGAGAGAACAGAGAAGTTTCAGAAGAAGTCGGTTTCAGCATTTTATCTGGATATTCCACTGTTAAAGGACATTTTTTTAATGAAAGACGTGCGGACGGATCCGCGCGTCGGGACGCAGCCGACGCGGTGCGGCGGCACAGGAAAAACACCTCCGTGTTAACCATTTGTAAAATCCAGGCGGCTTTTGATGGCTTTCAGTGGAGTGAGTATATGAGAAATTGTTTAACAGCAGGACATGTTCCAACTTGTCCTTAAGGCTTCCAGCAGAGGTGTTTTTCCTGTGGCGGAGCGTCGCGGCGGCTGCGAGCCGACGCGCGGACCCGTCCGCACGTCTTTCATTAAAAAAATCTCCTTTAACAGTGGAATATCCGGATAAAATGCTGAAACCGACTTCTTCTGAAACTTCTCTGTTCTCTCACGACGTCCTGGATCAATAGAGCCTGAAATGTGGAGGTTTTCAGCTTGAACAGGCTGATGACGCCGCCTGAGAGCGCTGAGCGACGTCTCGCACCGTGGGAAGTCCTTAAAGCGACAGAATCACCTCAAAATCTCTCATCAGCCGTTAAAATTTTCACTGAAAATCAGCTTAATTTTTCGAACCGTGTCCACTTCGATGTGTCTCACAGGTTTAGAAAAAATTTTGATCAAACAACGCGCCAGTCTCTCAGCAACTTCTCAGACAAAGGAATTCCGACGAGGGGCTGGACGACTCCTCCCACAAGGAGTGCTCACAGGCGAATGACGTCACCGACAGGCGTGGAAAAACTCACGCATGCGCACGAGGGTTCAAGCATGACTGACGTAAAAACATATGAATGAAATTCATATAGTTTTTGAAAAAAATAAAAAGGACCGTAACTTTATTGACAGCCCTCATATATATATATATATATATATATATATATATATATATATATATATATATATATATATATATATATATATATATATATATAAAACTAAGTATAAAATATCTAAATATAAGTGGGGGGAAAAATGAAATAACATAAAAATAAGCATGCTGGTAAGAACAATAGAATATAACAAGCAATGTAATAAAAAGAAATATACACTGTAAGAAGGGAAATATAAAATATGCTTGTGTAATGGCCTACATGATATGTACATGATAGTGAATGTTGCACACTGATGCACTGTTTTGTGCACCATTCAGCAGTCAGTTTTATGACATAACCATTAAGTTCAGAAAATCTGAAATTGTGAGAATTCCAGTTTCTCTGAGATTTTAACGAAGGCCAAGGTGTATTGCTCATGCTTTTCTTTTCTTCTGAGATATGCATTCAGATACTTCCTTTCTTTCCTCTATATTAAGTCCAGTGAGGCTGAATGCTCACCTAAGCAGAAGTAAATAATGAATGGGAATGGCTTACGAGGCTAATTAGGGGCATATTATGGCCACAATTATTAAGAAGTAATACTTGCGTTACCTTCGATACAGGCTAATGAGGTATCATACTTTGCCAATTACACATGCATTGCTAATCTGCTTAGATATGCATTGTATACTTGCTCCTGCTGTTTGACCATTAAAATGGTCATGGCAGAGAGACTGCTGTGGTCTGCAAACAGGAAAGGTGCAGGAAGTTAAAAGATGGAAGCAAAGGCGGGGTAAATGGAGGCTTTAGAGATAAAGGTCATACAATAGTGAGGCTCAGCACACTCGGGAAACAGACAGAAGTAGGCAGCAGATCTGGCTGACAGACAAGCTTGCAACTTCCTGACCTTTGGTGAGTTCTTCACTGTGAAAGTCTGGCAGTGTCACCATCAGTATAGATAATGTTACTTGTCAATGATTCATTCGTTTTTTGGGGGAAATCAAGAAAATATTGAAATGTTTTGCCCAGAGCCTTTCTGGAAATGTTGCTTGTCCAAAAGTGATGAGGACTGGAAACAAGCAAGTGTGATGACTACTTATTACTGTTCTTCAGCTGTGTCATGAAATTTTGAAATGCAGCTTTTCATTGCTGCTGCAGACTGCACCATCTCGACAGGACCCAGAGATACTTGAACTCTCCCACTTGGGGCAGTAACTCTCCCCTCAGCCAGAAGATGAGTTTCTCGATTTGCCAGTCTATCTACATTGTTTTCCTCACCTATGGTCATGAACTTGAGGGCATGACCAAATGAACAAAGTTATGGATACAAGCAGAAGAAATGACACTCCTCCATCATAGGGCTGGGCGATATGACCTACAATTCATTTTGCGGTGTAAATTGAATCCCTTCATGGTAACAGTGCATATTGCGATATAAACTTAAGTGTAAAAAATGTATTTCTGAATGGGTATCTTAGCAAAGGTAAATTGATAAAAATAAATAAAACATGACAACAAGCAAACAAAAATAGATATTATGTAATTTTGAGAACATTTATTATGCAGATCTCAAAACTACAGCTACAGTTTGCCATAAAGTACATCTAAGATGCAAGCCTAGATTTGATTTTTGATGAAAGAATTAAATGTATTTATTGTTGGGTCAGGGCTGAAGTTTCATCTCTTGAACACTAGATGGCACACCGGCTCTGAATACATGAAGCATTTTCAGGACAGAGAGAGTATTTCCTCATTTTACAAAACACAAAACCATCAGAAAATTAATAATTACTTAATTTACTCATATTTGAAGTCAGTCTGGGTAAATCATTGTTCCTTGTCTGATTTTGTCTTTCTGCTCTGGTTTAAAAAAAAAAAAAAAAATCCTTGCATTATTTAATGTCGTGCTTTCTCAAATGTTTGATTCAGGTCATGATGGAGCCATCCACCTCCACCCGTAGCGTCCACTGAAATAAATAATGGCTTTGCAAATGTTGCACATTGCTGTCTTGGCTTTGCGATGTTCAGCGACAGAACTGCTAAGTGCAGAAGACACTCAGGTGCCTCACAAACTCAAATGAACACTCCTTGTCTCTTTGACAAGACACACCTCAGCTCAGAACACACACCCCCCCCCCACCCCCGCACTCTGTAGCAAAGGTGCAGTGGTTCACAGATGCTTCACACAGAAGTTTTCCTGGCTAGTAAAACGCCGCAGGCGGTACTGCAGTTAGACGGTGGAGTCCAAATTTATACCGTAGGCCAAATTTATACCATGTACTGGTTAGACCAGATATACCGTGCAGCCCTACTCCATCAGGTATTTTGGCTTTCCTCTTGTGCAGGGTGATAAGCTTGAATATTCAGGATTGACTTGGAGTAGGACTGCTGCATCTTTTCATTGAAAGGAGCAAACTGCGATGGTTCGGGCATCTGGTGAACATGCCCCTTGGCCCTCTCCCTAGAGAGGTCTTCCAGGCATGTCCAACTGGGAAGAGGCACTGGGGAAGACCCAGGACACACTGGAAGAATATTTACCAACTGCCTTGGGCCCTCCAAGATGAGTGAGTGGACTTTTCCAAAGACAGGGACGTGTGGGAGAACTGTTTTGTCTACTGCCTCATGACCCAGACCTGAAAAAGTGGCAGAAAATTATTGAATTCATGAATATCCCTAGTAGATTTGTCAGTGAGTAAAATCGGCTGGTGGAGTCTGTGCTTAAAGTAGAAACACATTGTTTAGTGAGACCCTTAATCACCAACCTGCTCTCAGGATGCGGTTTGACGGTTTGCATGACGACACTCTAACATTTGTATGTAAATGTATATATGAATGTGAAATTCATTGTAAAGCTCTTTAAGCATCTACATCAATTGAATCAGGAGTCACAGAAATACAGTTTCTCTCTTGCATGTGGAAACTTCAAGGTGCCTGGTTAGAGACCATTAGTTGTAATGAGCAAACAAAATTGAGGTTGTGAGGCTATATCAGAATTACCATCAGTCTGTCCATGACCGAGGAGAAGCTTTTTCACAGTTGACACAGCAGCTCAAGTGAAAGAGCAACTTGTTACCTCCACCAATGAAGTTGGGTGGAGGTTATGTTTTCGCCCGTGTTTGTTTGTTGAACAGTCTGGAGCCTGCAATTTTCATATATCGTTAAGACATTTTTACTGAAGATTCATATCCTGATAGGCAAGAACTGACTCATTTTTCAAGGTCAAAGTCAGGAAAAATATTCATCCTTGTCCCAAAATGCATAAAACAGCCCTAAACAGCAAATGTCACGCATATATATATATACACACAGATGCACTTGGCTATTTTAATATAGTTTTTACATTATATCTTAATCAAACATGTCCCAATCACATTCTTATTTGAAAGTGAGGTCCAGACTGGCACTCACTATCACCTGACAAAGTTTGATCTAGATCTGATCTGGATTTTGTGGACATGTGTATTTAAGATTGAAAAACCCATTCGGTGTACATTTTGCATTAGATCTCAATCAAAAGTGCCTCAATCACTCTTGTTTTTCTTTCATGGATTTACCTACACCTCCAAATTGGATAGAGGTTCCAGTTTTTGTGCTTGTTTCTCTGTACCATTTATCAATCAGAAAACAAGTGCCTAAAAGCAGTAACAAATCGTACATAGGAGAGATAACCAATGTTCTGTGAAAATGATCTGAAAAAGAATTCAGAAACAAAGTCGAAAAAAAAAAAGCCTGACACCACCACCACAAAAAAAAAAAACTTTGATTCAAGTGCATGAACTAAAAACATACTCCTGACATTTGATCAATTCTGATTTAGATCATGAAAAGAATAATTTTGTGCAATTGGAAACTAGTGTTGTCAGAGGTTTGTGCTCTACAAGCGCAGTGCTCCAGTTTTTACTTGTATAATTGGTCATCCGTGTGTGTGACCTGTTGGATAAGTGTTCAAAATTTCAGACCGCTGTGGTTGAACACATGTAGTTTTTCTGGATTCAGAGGAGAGTCTTTACATGCGCTAGCACATGCATTGATTTTTACTATCTTATTGGAGGGTTGCCAATTTAACTCTCCCTGTTGACAAAATCATCCCAGAATCCAAGAATTCATTGCATTGTAATTCAATGTGTTGTCATCATCCAGTTTTTTTTTTCCCACCACCTCAAGAAGAAGAATACAAGCTTTTATTGTCATTGTAAATATATATACATACAACAGAATTTGTCCTCTCCATTTAACCCATCCTAATTACAGTTAGACACAATCCAACCACTAGCAGCAGTTGGCAGCCATGGTCCGGCACCCGGGGACTAACTCCAGATGTAGAAAAGCTGTCTTGGTCAGGGGCAGAGAAAGGAGCAGACCCTAAATAAGCACCCCTTTTTTGTTTGTTTTTTGTGATTGTGGGAGGAAACCGGAGGAAACCCATGCAGACAAGGGGAGAACATGCAGACTCCACACAGAAAGGGTGGGAAAGGATCTCACAACCTTTTTGCTGTGAGGCACCACTGTGCCACCCAAAACAGCTAAACTTCCGGTCACATTCACACAGTGAGTAGTTTTGCTTTGCAGCAGCTGATAATTATGCTTTACTATTTCTACACCCCTGTGAGAAAGTCGCGCAAATCCGATTTTGGAAGTGTGTGACCATGAAAGCTTGGAGAGGAAGTGGAATTGGGCATCACCAGCGGACTGCTCTGTTTGCGATCTAAGGGGGGAACATTAATGGGCCTTTCACACTGAATACGTCAGATGTGTCAAATGCGTCAAAAATCGGTCTAAAAAGCATTATTTTCAATGAGATGCGTTGCTTTTTAGATGCATCAGATGTGTCGCCTCAAAAGCCAACCTAAACTGACACTTTTGACGGGAGCGCACATTGCCGCTTGTCGGCAGGCTGACACAGTCAGAGTTCAATCCAATCCAACTTTCGACACTCTAAGCTGTGACGTACCTTTGCGTTGTCCAATAGGAACGAGGCGGGAACGCTATTTTTAGACAGCCAATAGAAATGAGACATCCTAACGAGAACCGGGAAAGCCAGGTCTGCGACTGAAAGATATTTAAATCATGGAGGAGAAACTCATTTTTGGCGTCTCTGCACACTCAGAGCTTTTTAACACCTCCTCCTTTTTTATAGAAATAACGGCAGAAAAGCCCTCGCGTGGAAAAAAATTGCAGATCAAGTGGGCGTATCAGGTGTGTTTTGAGAGGTCTATGAAAGCAGCACAGATTAGCTAATACCACTAATACACACTGTAATCTATATATATTATACAATAGTATGTGTGTATGTATATAGATATACACACTATAATCTAATTATACTGTGTGTAGTCCATATCTATATATATTGTGTGCTTATTGTCTATACATAGACAGGGTGAACACAAAAACACTCCTTGATTTAAAATATTTATAATAACAAAAGTCACATGATTAATTTTATAATTTTGGTATATGTAGTTGTAGAGGACCAGCGTTCCCCCTGCCCGCTCAAAGTTAATTTCTGCTCGCTCGCTTGAAGCTTATGGCACTATGGGCTAGGGAACCATGTCGGCACTGGCTCTGCTGTGATTGGCCGTCTCTGGAGAGTGAGGTTTGATTGACAGCCCTCCTCTGATGCAGAAGTCAGTGGGAGACAATGGTGTTAAGCGATTATCACCTTTTGCTTCTGCTTAAAACTTCACTCCAGTCATCATCTATCTCAGCAACAGATCTCTGAAGCTTCTGTATAACAATCATTTCCACATACATTCAGAATTATTTCATAACAAATTACAGAAAGTCCTAAATATCACCACCTGACACTCGTCTGCAGACTGACTCTGTAAACCCAAACAGATCAAAGGGAATAATGCGATTATTAACCATCAGATGACAAATTAAAACCTCTTAAATCATGTGCAAACCATGACGCCACCACCTCCCCAAAGGAGACAACATCATCTCCTTTTACTAAAAACAGTAATAATGATGATTTATTTATTTATAAATCAAATCCAAACAAAACCTGTGAAATTCATAAATGAAGACACTGCACAATGTGGACCATCAACAAACTTTCAGTTGTGAATTCACAACTGAGCTTCTTTTCACTACCTTTCCATAATGTGCAGTGTGCAACAAACTCCAGTGCATGATTTAAGGACCATGTGATTATTGTCTACCCTAGATTGAAATTGGAATTCCTTTCATTCTCTCCTTTCTATCTCCACACATAAGAAACATCTGTATGGACACAGAGCTCTAGTTTTCTCATCTGAACAAGGAACATGCTTCTAGTATGTATAATCTTTCTGAATGACACTACTGAATGACCAAGTCATTCAGTAGTGTCTTGGCAGTTGTTGTGGGTTTTTTAATAGGGATGGGGCAGATTCAATCCAATGTCGGTATCTGGTTTCGATACCAACATAATTCATGGATCAGAAATTTCCAATCCAACCTGCAGAGATTTCTGATCCAGGAGCCATGTGTCTGTGTGTTTTCTGCTAAAATGTCTGTAAAAGGGATTCCATGCTGGCTACAACATGCAGAAGGGATTTCCTGAATGGAGATGTGTGTCAGTGAGACGCAGAGTAATGAGACACACCTCCATTCAGGAAATCCCTTCAACAGTTTGCAGGAAGGGCATCTCGCGTAAAACTTGTGCCAATTCAACATGCAGATCCACTGTGGATTTGCTGTGGCAACCCTGAGTGCAAACAAGGGAGCAGCCGAAGGGACTTACTGTAGAGATTTGTTTTCAGTTTGAGTCTAAGGAAGATCATTTTAGAAATTTTTATATTGAGAAGCCTGATTTACTTTTTGTATTTGAAACACCATAAACAAATTAAAATGTGTGAAATACCAAGGGGCTGAATACTTTTGCAAGCCACTGTATATAGCTTCATGATGAAGTGGTATACAGGAGGATTTTCTTTCACCAAAACATCAAATCTAGGCTCAGATGTGCCTTCTAGCAAATTGTAGCTGAACTTTCAGGTCTTCTTTTTTAAGAAACCCCTCCTCTATACTGCTTCAACATGAAGCTGTATAACTGGGGGTACAAAATATCCTCATATGAAATCAAGAATAATGATAATATTAAAGTAAACAGCTCTGGTTTCGGAATAGTATCGCAATAGTATCGCACTAGTTTTCCTTCCAGCGCCTTTGAAATCTTTTGTTTCTTACCTCTGTCAAGCTTGTTCTGTACTGAGTTGCTCTCTTTTAATTTCTTTGATACTTTTCACTCACGTTCTTGACATTTGGAAACAATGTGATAACTTTGTATATCCTTCTCCTGATTTGTGAGCATAACATGTAAAGTGATTTCTTTTTTTGCCATGATCCTTTAAGTGATGGCTCAAACCTTTTATACTCTGTTCATTGGAAGATAACCCTCAGTTTTATCTTGACTGTACAAGCTTCGAGCATTACAAAGTTGAAGCACATCATTGCACAACAGTGGTTTGTGCTGTGGTTCAGCAAAAAGGTCAGTTCATAAGGGGATAATAATTTTGACCCTGGTAGTTTTAGATTTTTGTGGAATAATTTTGTTTCTGTGTGCGAAGTAAAATAATGTAACTGTCCAAAATAAAACTAGGATGATTAGAAATGCTGTGGTGAAAATTCTTTCCTGTTGTGTGGGCCGCTGAAGAGGAGGTACTGCTGGCCCACCACCACCAGATGGCGCCCTGCTTGGAGTGCGGGCTCCAAGCACGAGAGGGCGTCGGAGCCGCTGGAGGTGACAGCTGTCATCTATCAACACCAGCTGTCACCCATCACCACCACTAGAAAGACCGGACTGCAACTCCACCTCCTCGCCGAGAAATCTTCTACCATACAGGTAATTTATCTGCTGAATTTAAAAGTCGAGTATTAGTCTGATCTCTTTTTGCAGCCGTTTTCCTGTGACGGATACCCTGTCTGCGGAGTTGGCATTTGGTGTGGACTGCGACGGCTTCGCCTCACACCCCACCCAGATAAGTGGTTATCTCAGGAGCTGCACGAGTGTGTGATTGGAGGTGGAGGTTCTCCCTCCTTAACTGAACACAGACTGTGGGATTACTGAGTGTGCGGACTCACACTCATCCAGAACTGTTTCTGTTTTTTGCCAGCAGTACCATGTCTGACTGCTGAAGACAGTGGCCACCTGGGGCGCAGGGCTTGGCGGCTCCGGTGTTCTTCAGGTCCGTTGGTGGTGAGGCTTGTGTGGGTTCCGGCTTTTCTCTCACCGGACGTCTCCTATCTTCGAGCCTGCCACACGTCACCTTTTGTTGGATTGATATAACACATATTTGTATCTGTCTGTATTACGTTGTGCACCTTCACAACATTAAATTGTTACTTTTGGCTATTCCATTGTCCCTTCATTAACGCCCCCTGTTGTGGGTCCGTGTCACGACACTTCCCCAACAGGATTTCTCGGCCAGCGTCATGGATCCCGAGGGGCGTCAACTCGAGCCTGAACGGCCAATGGAAGAGCAAGGTGCACAGGCACCAGCAGGAGGCGTGTTAGGGGAGCTGCAGCAAATACTGACCGCTTTCACTGCTCGGTTGGATCTGGTCACCGAGCAGAACGTTATCCTCAATCGGAGGATGGAGGCTCTCACCGCCAGGGTGGAGGTGCGCGATCAAGGCGCTGCTGCAGCACCTCCTCCTGCTGGTCCTTTGTCAGACACAAACGTTCCACTGGTCGTTCAACGACCCCCCCCCACCATCCCCTGAAGCATACATAAGCCCTCCGGAGCCGTACGGAGGTTGTGTTGAGACGTGCGCGGACTTCCTGATGCAGTGCTCGCTCGTCTTTGCACAGCGTCCCGTCATGTACGCGTCAGACGCTAGCCGGGTGGCTTATGTCATCAATTTGCTTCGAGGAGAGGCACGCGCCTGGGCTACGGCGCTCTGGGAGCAGAACTCACGGCTCCTAACGTCATACGCTGGGTTTGTAAGGGAGTTCAAACAGGTTTTTGATCATCCCAACAGAGGCGAGACTGCTTCGAGCGTGCTACTGTCAATACGACAGGGGCGCCGGAGTGCAGCCGAGTATGCAGTCGACTTCCGCATCGCGGCTGCGAGGTCCGGCTGGAATACCATTGCACTCCGCGCCGCCTTCATAAACGGACTGTCTCCGGTCCTGAAGGAGCACCTGCTGGCTAAGGAGGAACCGCGGGATTTTGACGGGCTTGTCGACCTGGTTATACGCTTAGACAACCGGTTAGAGGAACACCGTCGGGAGCAGGGCGGGGGGCGTGACCGGGCACGGGCCGTCCCTCTTCCTTCCGGGTCCGAAAGGGTGCCGTCGTCCCCACGCTCCACAGCCAGAGGGCCCCGTGTGGCTACAGCTCCCCCTTCTGACGAAGCTATGGACACGAGCAGGGCCAAAATGAAATCAAAGGACAGACAAGGGAGGCAGGCCCGCAGGGAGTGTTTTTTCTGTGGGTCTAACAGTCATATACAGAGGAACTGTCCCAAACGGTCAAACTACAACGCCCGTCCTTAGAAACTGGGCTAAGGGTGGGCCATAACACGCACGCGGGGGAACCCGGAAAATCAGCACGAATCCCAGTCACAATCCTTTGTGAGGATTTAACCCTTCATGCCCCAGCACTTATAGACACGGGGTCAGAAGGGAATCTGCTGGACAGCAGATGGGCAAAGGAAGTAGGGCTCCCTCTGGTGGCTCTGCCTTCCCCTGTGAAGGTACGAGCACTAGATGGCACTCTTCTTCCATTAATCACACACCAGACACAGCCAGTGACTTTGGTGGTGTCTGGGAATCACAGGGAGGAGATAGTGTTTTTTGTAACACCTTCTACCTCCCGAGTGATTTTGGGTTTTCCATGGGTGTTGAAACACAATCCCCGGATTGATTGGCCGTCTGGGGTTGTGACGCAGTGGAGCGAAACCTGCCACCGGGAGTGTTTAGGATCCTCGGTTCTACCCGGTGAGATAGCTAAGGAGGAGGTCAAAGTCCCGCCCAATCTGACGGCGGTGCCATGTGAGTACCACGGTCTTGCTGACGTCTTCAGCAAAGATCTGGCACTCGCCCTTCCCCCACACCGACCGTACGATTGTGCCATCGATTTGATTCCGGGCGCTGAGTACCCGTCCAGCAGGCTGTACAACCTCTCACGTCCGGAACGCGAATCAATGGAGACCTACATCCGGGACTCGTTAGCTGCCGGGTTGATCCGGAACGCCACCTCCCTGATGGGTGCTGGTTTCTTTTTTGTGGGTAAAAAGGACGGCGGACTCCGTCCATGCATCGATTACAGAGGGCTGAACGACATTACGGTTCGCAACCGATACCCGTTACCTCTGTTGGATTCGGTGTTCACGCCCCTGCATGGAGCCCAAATATTTACTAAACTTGATCTTAGGAATGCGTACCACCTGGTTCGCATCCGGAAGGGAGACGAGTGGAAGACGGCATTTAACACCCCCTTAGGTCACTTTGAGTACCTGGTCATGCCGGTCGGCCTCACAAACGCCCCTGTGACGTTCCAAGCTTTGGTTAATGACGTCTTGCGGGACTTCCTGCACCGGTTTGTCTTCGTGTATCTAGACGACATCCTCATCTTTTCTCCAGACCCTGAGACTCATGTCAAGCATGTACGTCAGGTCCTACAGCGGTTGTTGGAGAACCGGCTGTTTGTGAAGGGCGAGAAGTGCGAGTTCCACCGCACTTCTTTGTCCTTCCTGGGGTTTATAATCTCCTCCAACTCCGTCGCCCCTGATCCGGCCAAGGTTGCGGCGGTGAGAGACTGGCCCCACCCAACAAGCCGTAGGAAACTGCAACAGTTCCTCGGCTTTGCAAATTTCTATAGGAGGTTCATTAAGGGCTACAGTCAGGTAGTTAGCCCCCTGACAGCCCTGACCTCCACTAAAGTCCCCTTCACCTGGTCGGATCGGTGCGAAGCTGCGTTTAGGGAGTTGAAACACCGGTTCTCGACTGCGCCAGTTCTGGTGCAGCCCGATCCTACTCGCCAGTTCACAGTGGAAGTGGATGCTTCTGACTCAGGGATAGGAGCCGTGCTGTCCCAGAGCGGGGAGTCAGATAAGGTCCTCCACCCTTGTGCCTATTTTTCCCGCAGGTTGACCCCGGCTGAGAGGAATTATGACGTCGGCAATCGGGAACACTTGGCGGTGAAGGAGGCTCTTGAAGAGTGGAGACACCTGTTGGAGGGAGCGACGGTGCCCTTCACGGTTTTCACGGACCATCGGAACCTGGAGTACATCCGGACCGCCAAGCGGTTGAACCCCAGGCAAGCCCGCTGGTCACTGTTCTTCGGGCGCTTTGACTTCCAGATTACGTACCGCCCCGGGACCAAGAACCAACGGTCGGATGCACTGTCCCGGGTGCATAAAGAGGAAGCCAGGGCCGAGCTGTCAGACCCCCCAGAAACCATCATCCCCGAGTCCACTGTTGTGGCCACCCTCACCTGGGACGTGGAGAAGACCGTCCGGGAGGCCCTGGCACGGAACCCGGACCCGGGGGCCGGCCCGAAGAACAAGCTGTACGTCCCACCAGAGGCCAGAGCTGCGGTTTTGGACTTCTGCCATGGGTCCAAACTCTCCTGTCATCCTGGAGTGCGCAGGACCATGGCGGTAGTCCAGCAGCGCTTCTGGTGGGCGTCTATGGAAGCCGATGTCCAGGACTACGTCCAGGCCTGCACCACCTGCACCAGGGGCAAAGCAGACCACAAGAGGACCTCAGGACTCCTCCGACCCCTACCGGTGCCTCATCGCCCCTGGTCCCACATCGCCCCTGGTCCCACATTGGCCTGGACTTTGTCACGGGCCTCCCGCCGTCCCAGGGCCACACCACCATCTTGACGATAGTGGACCGGTTCTCCAATGCGGCCCACTTCGTGGCCCTCCCGAAGCTCCCTACGGCCCAGGAGACAGCAGACCTCCTGGTCCACCACGTCGTGCGTCTGCATGGGATACCAGCGGACATCGTCTCATACCGTGGCCCTCAGTTCTCCTCTCAGGTCTGGAGGAGTTTTTGCAAGGAACTGGGGGCCACCGTGAGTCTCTCGTCCGGGTATCACCCCCAGACGAACGGACAGGCAGAGCAGGCCAACCAGGAGTTGGAGCAGGCCCTCCGTTGCGTTACCTCCGCGCACCCGACGGCCTGGAGTACCCATCTGGCCTGGATCGAGTGCGCCCACAACAGCCAAGTGTCATCTGCCACCGGCCTCTCCCTGTTCGAGGTGTGTTTGGGGTACCAGCCCCCATTGTTCCCGCTTGTGGAGGGTGAGGTCGGTTTTTCCTTCGGTCCAGGCCCACCTCAGGAGGTGCCGCCGGGTGTGGCGGACCGCCCGTTCTGCCCTGTTGAAGGCCCGGACGAGGGCCAAGGCCCATGCAGACCGCCGGCGTTCCCCGGCCCCTGCATACCAGCCTGGGCAGGAGGTATGGTTATCAACAAAGGACATCCACCTTCAAGTGGAATCACAAAAACTGAAGGACAGATATATCGGACCCTTTCCCATCACCAAGGTCCTCAGCCCGGCCGCAGTGAAGCTATGGCTGCCAGCTTCACTGCGGATCCATCCTGTTTTCCACGTGTCCCGGATCAAACCATACCACACCTCACCGCTCTGCACCCCTGGACCTGCACCACCTCCTGCCCGGATCATCGACGGGGAGCCAGCGTGGACCGTGCGTCGGCTTCTGGACGTCCGTCGCAAGGGTCGGGGCTTCCAGTATCTGGTGGACTGGGAGGGGTATGGTCCCGAGGAACGCTCCTGGGTGAAAAGGAGCTTCATCCTGGACCCGGCCCTCCTGGCTGACTTCTACGCCCGGCACCCGGTTAAACCTGGTCGGGCGCCAGGAGGCGCCCGTTGAGGGGGGGGTCCTGTTGTGTGGGCCGCTGAAGAGGAGGTACTGCTGGCCCACCACCTCCAGATGGCGCCCTGCTTGGAGTGCGGGCTCCAAGCACGAGAGGGCATTGGAGCCACTGGAGGTGACAGCTGTCATCTATCAACACCAGCTGTCACCCATCACCACCACTAGAAAGACCGGACTGCAACTCCACCTCCTCGCCGAAAAATCTTCTACCATACAGGTAATTTCTCTGCTGAATTTAAAATTCGAGTATTAGTCTGATCTCTTTTTGCAGCCGTTTTCCTGTGATGGATACCCTGTCTGCGGAGTTGGCGTTTGGTGTGGACTGCGACGGCTTCGCCTCACACCCCACCCAGATAAGTGGTTATCTCAGGAGCTGCACGAGTGTGTGATTGGAGGTGGAGGTTCTCCCTCCTTAACTGAACACAGACTGTGGGATTACTGAGTGTGCGGACTCACACTCATCCAGAACTGTTTCTGTTTTCTGCCAGCAGTACCGGGTCTGACTGCTGAAGACAGTGGCTACCTGGGGCGCAGGGCTTGGCGGCTCCGGTGTTCTTCAGGTCCGTTGGTGGTGAGGCTTGTGTGGGTTCCGGCTTTTCTCTCACCGGACGTCTCCTATCTTCGAGCCTGCCACACGTCACCTTTTTGTTGGATTGATATAACACATATTTGTATCTGTCTGTATTACGTTGTGCACCTTCACAACATTAAATTGTTACTTTTTGGCTATTCCATTGTCCCTTCATTAACGCCCCCTGTTGTGGGTCCGTGTCACGACACTTCCCCAACATTTCCTCTGTTAAAAGAAAAAACAAACAAAATAAAATAAAAAAAAAACACTTGGAAACATTTTGAAGAAAATGTTAAACTTCATATGGGGGCTAGTAAATTTGCCTTAACTCCCCTTTCTCACTTGTTTTCATTTTGCTTATGAGCTGCCAAGTGCATCACATATACCACACTCATCAATATCATTAGTAGTGAAGTTCAATTAATTTATATATTGTCAAATTATAACAAAGCACTTCACAAGTATAAGGTCTAACCTTATCAACCCCTCTGAACAAACGCGCCATCAGCAGTGGTCAGGGAAAACACCCTCGGGTGTTTTTGATGAAGAAACCTCAAGCAAACTGCAATGGGGTGACCTACTGCTTCGGTCATACTAACAATGACAGAGATCAGGTGAACAGAATAAAACAAAAAACTGTCAAACATGCAAAAAAACAAACAAACAAAATGGCAGGTAGATCTGATGCCTAACATACTAGGCATGGCAAGTGACCACTGCTCTGCAAAATGGGCTTTCTAAAAACAACATAAACACTCAATCAGGAAAGTTTTGCTGAATGGACAGATAATTTTACTTGACAAATTATCTAACACTTCTAAATCTACATTTTTTTTTCTTGGTACACTGCAAATTATTTGGTTGTTATCAAGATAAAAAAAAATCCTGAGATTTAGAAGTGATGGATATTTTATCTTGCTTTAAGAGTTAATTTCTTATTTTAGGCGTTTGGCGTGTGGATTTCTAGATGTAACAATCTTAATTCACGGCATCTTGACAAGTGAAATTATCTGTCGATGCAGCAAGATAATTTCCCTCAGATTTAGCATTTTTATCTTGTTTTTATATGCCCTTTTTTTAGAGGTGCACCGATCGATCGGCCACCGATCATTATCGGCCGATCACGCCTTGATCGGTGTGATCGGCAAAATGTGCCGATCAAAAGGACCAATCACAACAGTGCATAGTTGTTTTGGGGGGTGTTTGTCAGGAAAATGATAATTTCTCTACATTGATTACAGACCCTGCAGCGGGTCCGTGATCAACTTTTCTGCAGCGCGGCTTTGCTGTGAACCTTGAACCAATCGAAGCAGTGGTTCGCAGATTGAAGCAGTGCTTCGATCTGTTGCTTCGTTTATACTTTCTTTCTTTCGCTTAATTTTCCCCCGCTAAAACCCTAAAGAGCATACGTCTGTGAGTATTATTTACCTTTTCTATGTTAAACCGACCTGTTATGGTCTTCTGAAACAGTTGATGTATTTTATAACTTAAAAACGGGAGCCATGCTAACGCGTTAGCATGTCTATGGCATTTTCAATGTTAAAAGTTAGCATTATGCATTTGCAGCTGTCATCACGTTCGGGTGCATTTGTTTTCAAATTGTAGTATTTCTTAAATTTATTTTTGTTTATATATTAATAATCTAATGCTTATTATATACAATTTTAGAGAAAGAGACAAAAAGAACCTGAATAGAAACACAACAGAAAATATAAAAGCAACTAACAATGAACATACATAAATAAATACATACATACAGAAATAAATGTTTCCTGTGAACACCTAGTGTCTCTTACACCTCCATTTCATCCCTGTCTTATTTAAGTTTAATGACAGTTTGTTTCGGTCAAACCATATTTTCAATATGTTAATTTCTTCAGTGATTTTCTCCAGAACTATCTGCCAAACTAGAAAACTGGTGCATCCTAGTAAGAGCAGAATACTACTGGAATTAATTTTAATAAGGAAAGTTGTTTTGTTTTTTCTCACCTAAATGGATCCTGCACTCACTCCAGTTTATTGTCTGGAATAGTCCCAGATTGCATTTCAGAGCTTCTAGAATTGAAATATTTTCGTGCGGGTGGTGTTGGGGGGGGGGGGGGGGGGGGGTGTAATTTTGGGTTTCAGCTTTTTTTGTTTTTCACCACTTTCATCCCTGAATATGTCAATCGTGAGTCATGTTTGTGCGGATTAAAGTTACTAACTGGGACTCCTGTCTTGTTGCAAGAAAGAAATGAGAATCGTCCTCCGTTCTGTTCACACAGCTCCAAACGCTGCGCGGCTCTCTGATGAGTCAAGTTAGAATGATAGAGTCCAGTCTGAATTAATAACTTCAAAGTGAAACACTGTTTTGTTTATTTTTGTTTTTGCTTTCCTCTGTGACGTAAACTCATTTTGACTTCTGATATGAGCTGGACGGACAAGGAGAGCAGTCGCCATCATCTAATGTAGTCCATGTCCGTCCAGCTCATATCAGAAGTCAAAATGAGTGAAATGGCTCTGTGAGATCTAAATAGACTGCTTTGTAATGAATGGAACCACACTGCCATCTAGTGGATATCCAGTGTGCGTGAGTGTGTATTTGTGAATCAGTAGGCATTTGTTTGTGGATCTGTGGATTTCGCGAAAAGAATGTCTCAAAATTACATCACAGAGGAAAACGATGAATGCATGTAAGTGGTGATCCACAAATGCTGAAACTCAATTCACAAATACAATTTCCAGTTTTACAAATGTAATTTTTTTTTTTTTTTTTTACAAATTAAGTTTTATATTTGCAAATACAACATTATTTGCAAAGACCAATTTACAAGTTACAAATATGAAATTTGCATTTGTGGATATCTGAACACATTTGCAAATCAATGATTATTTGTAGATCACCCTGTGTGCATTTACAAATATTGAGACAATTTTAACCCCATAGAATGAGGGCTGTATTTTACATTCTCAACGTTCTGTAGGCTGTAACCTGAGCAACATGAAACATGAAAAAAAAAAAGCTTGCTGGTAGAACAAAGTCAGTGTAACAAAACAAAAGTTGGCAGTTTATTCTAGTGTCTTTATTTCAGTGCATGTTTTTTGTTTTCATCATTAAGTTTTAATGCAAAAATAGTCCTATACGTTAGACCTATATTCTTATTTTGGGCATGATCCAAATATGTACTTGATCGGTATCGGCCGATCAAAATTTCGGTGATCGGCCTAAAAAATCCCGATCGGTGCACCTCTACTTGTTTTTTTTTTTTTTCTCAACAGTGTAGGGTTAAGCATAGAGCCCTGCCTTGGCGACAGACTTATAGCTCGCTGATGGTCACTCTGCTGCATCTGTGGCCACTTAGTTTCATGTTCAGACTTACAACAGCACATCAATCTGGGTTGCTTTTTGGATTCAGAAACAAACCCCACATCAAATGCATTTAAATAAGACGGAAAAGCACAGACTAATGAATATACCCTGAGAGATACATCCAGCTGAGTTTCTCCTCCTTTGTTCACATACAACAGCCATGTAGAATATCACTGTTGCTCCGGTTATGAAGTCATTATCTCCTTTCAAAAAGTACAAATGATGGGATTGCATGTTGACCGAATTTGTTGCTTCCATCTTTCATTTGTCCATTAATCCAGTAAGCAGGTACTTGATCACTTGATCTTGTGTTCCCACCTTTACACGCAGATAAAATTCTTCTTTCCCCCGTGACTCCGGATCAGAATAGTTTTTGAAGCATATTTCTCACGCTGTGCTCTGCTGGATTTCTCCACTGTTTACTCCACTTTAGACACCTTCCTATTGCCAAATTGGAAGTGGAAAAACATTGCAGATTCTGTTTGGGGTTTCAGCAACAGAAATATGCAAAACCACTGCACACAAATGCTTTATGAACTTCCTGTGGACTTGAGCAAGAGTAGGTGTGGTGAATAATATGATTTTCATTTTATGTCATTTATATTCTTATCGTTAAAAATAGGGCTGAAACAATTCGTCGAGTAACTTGAATAATTCAATTACAAAAATTGTTTGAGACAAATTATTTGCCTCAAAGCTTCATTTAACATTGTAGTACATATGCCAGGCCCGTGTGTGGCACTTTAATGCCCCCAGAAAAAAAACAACAAAAAAAACAGAAGACTAGAGCATGTGCATATGCCCTGTAAGAGCAACACGACACAGGATAAAATAAAGCTTTTAAAGAGAAAGACGGTCCACGCTGATCATCTGAAATAGACTTACTGCGCATTTAAAGTGAAGCTGTGTGTTTGTCTATTTTTAAAAAGCACATTGTCCGCTCTACGTGGGGAGTGACTATTGACCCGGTGGCTGGGTCCCCACAGTCGACATTTGCTGTTTGCCTGGCGGCCGGCTGCTGTCTCTCTCTGCACAGTGTGAGGGGCTCACTCCCCTCACACCGGGCGAGTCACAGCTCTGTTCCTGGCCACACTGACAAACAGTCTCTGAAAGAAGATCCTCTCAGCAGCAGTCCACTCATTTTTCTGTTTTGCTCAGACACACACTGTTTCGCTTTTTAATTTTCACTTTTCTGAATCACACACAAAAAAAAAATCATCAAAAAATGGTTAAATTTTACAAGTGAGGGGGGGCAAAACAGAAAGCCACATCTCATCGCCATGTCAGCAAAATGTCAAGACTTTGGTGCAGCGACATTGTGCCATTGCTTAGTAGAGAGAGCCCTGGACTATTGATGTTTAAACATGCAAAACTACTTCTTATGCGATTACTTGATTAATCACCAGAATAATCGATAGAATACTCTATTACTAAAATAATCAATAGCTGCAGCCCTAGTTAAAAAATACCATGAAAAATTGTAATATAATTTAAGGTCTCTATTGCCTATTCCTTGCGGTATGGAAGTGTGGAATCTGGCTTCTAGAGGTGGGCTTGATCATTTGAGCTTGTCTTTAAGTCTTTTTCGTGTCATATGCCCTCCATATTGAAAGACCTTTTCCAACAACCTGTCTGCCTTTTTGCACTTCTTTCATGTGCACGTTCATGAGGTCATATGCTAATGATACCTTTAATCAGTCAAAAAATCTTTTCAACACACCCACTCACTTTTACACACACAGAGCTTATAGCCTCTGACATTCTCTCATTGAAGTCCTTGAGGTTTGCTGATCAAAACCTTTTTTTAATTGGTGTGATGGGATGAGAGGGATTATAGGTGCATCGTTTTCTCGATGGCAATTAATTCTACCGTAACCTGTAAAATCAGTTTGTCCTTGGGGTCAGGGTCAGCGGTGTTTCCAGCAAAAAACAAACTGTTTTAAAACCATGCTAAACGTGTAGCAACCAAGGTATGTTGCATATCCACTTAACGGTTAGTACCTCCACTAAAAGCACAAAACAACCATTTCTACGGAAGCAAAAGACGATTCCAACACCAAGCAACTAAATGAAGAAGCAGAAAAAAGAAAACAAAAACTAACGCAAACATCTGTAAAAGGGTTAGGGTTTGCATTACTTCATGCTACTGATACAACGCACCATATGACAGTGGTGGTTCCACAAATAACACTGATATGTTTTATCAATCTATGTCCAAAATTCACAGAACCAACAGCTAAAAACCAAAATTGAGCCAAAAATAAACTTCAGTTCACACAGCCATAATCAGATATTGCATCCTACCTTTGCCTTTTTGTGATCGTAAGTTTTTGTTGTGTACAATCTTCATTTACTCTGACCCAGAAACATGTACTGTATACTGATTCCTACACCTCTCCAGTACTTTCACAGGTGTCATCTTTATGATGAAAGCAAGATAATACAAATAATCAAAAATAATAATAGTTTGAGATATACTTAAATTATTTTGTAAATGTCATTTTCGAGCAAGAGTCTGGAAACAGGCCACAAGAGGTTAAGAAGACACATAACTGACCTGTGCTACCAGATTCACTAAATGGAGAAAGAAGATGCAAAATTTCCATTATGCATATGAAATCAATTTTTACCACATAACAGGCACAATGTGGAGCCAGGTAGAAGGAACACGCCTCCATATCTATTCACAGTGATTGAGTGATTCCAACAGTCTTCACTCCGTATGGTTACTTAAATGCCCATGTATAAATTAGCATAATTTTTTGTTGTTGTTGAAAGTGAAGGGGGAAAAAAAAATGACTAGATCAGTTAGGGCTGAAACGATTAGTCGAGTAACTCGAATATTCGATTACAAAAAATGTTCGAAGCAAATTCTGTGCCTCGAAGCTTTGTTTAACATTGTAGTACATATGCCAGGCCTTTGTGTGGCGCTGCTATGTCCCTAGGGAAAAAAAAACAAAAAAAACAGAAGAATACTAGAGCATAACAGCTAATCAAATTAGCAACGATAGCTACCACTTTTCAACGTGGCACAGAGTAAAATAAAGCCTTTTAAGAGAAAGACGGTCCACGCTGATCATCTGGAATAGACTTACTACGCATTTAAATTGGATAAATTTAAATTTATCCAATTACTCGATTAATTGCCAGGCAGGGGTGGTGGCCAAGTGGTTAATGTGCTTGGTTTCAGTTCAGAAGGCTCCGGATTCAAATCCCACCCCTGCCACATTTCTCCATGTAATGTGGAGTTGTGTCAGGAAGTGCATCCGGCGTAAAACCTGTGCCAGTTCAACATGCAGATTCACCTTGGATTTGCTGTGGCGACCCCGAGTGCAAACAAGGGAGCAAGGGACTTACTTTACTCGATTAATCACCAGAATAATTAATAGAATACTTGATTACTAAAATAATCGATAGCTCTAAAATCAGGTTAGTGTTAGAAGAAGGAGCCCTGATATATTTCCTGTTCCTTTCAGTTACAACACAAAGACTTTCTACTGCAAATAAGATATTTAAAAATGAAAAACAGACAAAGTAGTGCACCAGATGCAGTTTGATTGTGATTGTGTTCATGCCCCTGCAATGTTCCCTACACCTCTCTACGCTTCACTTGTTTCCATGGGATAAAATAATGTCAAATACTTTTTGGATGCACCTTGTTTGACTGTCTGTCCATGAGCCTAGTAAGTAGGCATGGGCCGGTATGCGATTTGGATGATATAACCGTTGGCAAAAATACCACGGTTTCACAGTATTATGTATAGCTTTAAAATGTGCTTTAACAACATTATGACTATGTGCATATGAAGCGGGCGTTGTTCAGGCGCACTAATTGACGCGATGTCTACCGCTACGAGCACTATACCACTGATAACTTTAGAGAAAATACCAAAGTAACAGTCATTAGACATGTAGCATCTGCCCCGTGGGAAACATGACTTACTTACTTGATGATGCACTGTGTGTTTCTTTCTCTTTTTGCTCTGTATGCACCACTCTGCATTTAATCATTAGTGATTGATCTCTGCTCTCTTCCATAGCATGTCTTTTTCCTGATTCTCTCCCTCAGCCCCAACTAGTCCCAGCAGAAGACTGCCCCTCCCTGAGCCTGGTTCTGCTGGAGGTTTCTTCCTGTTAAAAGGGAGTTTTTCCTTCCCACTGTCGCCAAGTGCTTGCTCACAGGGGGTCGTTTTGACCATTGGGGTTTTTCCGTAATTATTGTATGGCTTTGCCTTACAATATAAAGTGCCTTGGGGCAACTGTTTGTTGTGATTTGGCGCTATATAAATAAAATTGATTTGATTTGATTTACTTCGGGAGAAACGTGGCTGGAATAAGGTCCGGAGCTCTGGATGCTCAATACTTGGCCCAGCTTTACCAACAAAGTGCTTGGAATAGATGTATTTGTCAATCTTGACATGTTTGTGGGAGAAATTTGGTCGACCACAAGCACGACTCGAGTCCAACGTTTGTACTTCTCAGTGGTTTCAAGGATAGGATAAAGTTTACTCCTTCCGTGTAATCCTTTGCGGGTATCTTGAATCGCTCCGCGTCCAACACAGGCCATAGCTACAGTGCTTTGCTGCCACCATTTTTGGCTTGAAGGGCTAGCCGACTTGGTCCTTTTAGACGGAGGTAAAGTTCAGTGCAGGCATTGCCAGCTTCAGCCATGATGCAGAGCTAGCTAACGTGAGCTGCTGTTTGTAAACAGAGACAGAGGTGCCCTCCAGGGGGAAGGACGGCAGCGGCCGCCTCCGCTCTGCCTGTCATGAATTCTCATAACCCGCTCATACCGTGGAGCCGGTATAAAGGAAAATTTTAGTGGTTTTGATACTGTGGCTTTTTCATACCCCAGTATACTGTGAAACTGGTTATTGGTCCATGTCTACTTGTAAGCACAATTCCTTTTAAACAGTTTGGTGGATTTCAATAAAACACAGTAGGACACCATATAAAAATGTGCATGAAAGAAAATAGTTATGGCCTGATGTCTTCAGGGAGAGATAACTGAACTTGAGTTCAGTTGTCAGTTACATGTACAGAGGTTGTCAAGTTTGTAAATTCTGGTATTTCATCACAAAGTGTTTCCTACCACTACACATGTATAATTCAAGCAGGGTTGGTGGCCAAGTGGATAATGTGCTTGGTTTCAGTGCAGAAGGTTCCGGGTTCAAATCCCACCCCTGCTACATTTCTCCATGTAATGTGCAGTTGCATCAGGAAGGGCATCCGGCACAAAACCGGTGCCAATTCAACATGCAGATCCATCTTGGATTTGCTGTGGCGACCCTGAGTGCAAACAAGGGAGCAGCCGAAGGGACTTACCTTTTTACTCATGTATAATTCAACTAGGGTGGAAGAGAAAGATTGAGTTCATTAAATATAACTACTGTATAATCACTCATTAAAATGCCCAAGTATGCTTTTGGATGACTGGTATTTTTTTATCCCCCTCGTATAAAATACAGGAGTACATAGCAACCAGAATGTCCGTCCATCCATTTTTGCTTGTTAGAGCAATATCTCAAGAACCAGTCGACCGATTTCGTTCATATTTAGCATAAGGGTGTACTTGGGTTATCCCCAGGATCAGTTGATTTATAGTGATTATAGTGACCTTCAAGGTCACAGTGAGATGTTGAAGATATTGTCATTGCCATCTTTGTTAGCACAATATCTCAAGAACCAGTTGACCAGTTTCATTCATATTTAGCATAAGCATGTACTTGGGTGATCCAGACACTTTGTGTTACTGATGTGTGAGGACCGTGGGGACATATCATCTCCTGATGAATCTTGTTTTACTTATGTCTCTGTTAACTTGTTCTTTTGCTTAATTTAATTTGAGAAACACACTGTGTACATTTACTTTGATACATTTGTCCTTTGCTATATATTTTTTAGGGATGTAATGATCAATGTAATGATCAAATCACGGTTCGGTATGTACCTCGGTTTTGAGGTCACGGTTCGGTTCATTTTCAGTACAGTATAGGAACAAAATGCAAAACCTAAATTTGCCTGTTGTTTAAACCAACAGTTTATTCTAACATTATGGAAACAGGAAAATAAAATCATTGCAAAGTGCTACTAAGTTACTGTATTTTCCGGACTATAAGCCGCTACTTTTTTCCCCACACTTTGAAACATGCGGCTTATATTTGAGGTGCGGCTTTTCTGTGGTTTTTTTCTTCACCCACCAGGGGGCGCTTTAGCAGAAAGTAAAAAAAAAAAATAACCGAGAGGTGGGAAGTCAAAGTTGGAAATCAAAGAAGAAAGCGCTAATTTTCATTTAGCACATGCAAGCAGCAGGCACGACAAAGTTTTTTTTTTTTTCTTTCAAACCCACACTCCCTCATCATGGAAACCACACGAAGAAGTTCATATGATGCCGCATTTAAGTTGAAGGCCATCGATCTGGCAGTAAAGCAAGGAAATAGAGCTGCTGCACGTAAGCTTGGCATGAATGAATACATGGTTCGGCGCTGGAGACGGCAGCGGGAAGAACTCATTCAATGCCAAAAGACTAGAAAGGCTTTCAGAGGACATAAAAGCAGGTGGCCTGAACTTGAAAATGTTCTTGAGGACTGGGTTAACACTCAGAGAGCAGGTGGCCGAGGTGTATCCACTGTGCAAATCCGGCTGAAAGCCAAATCAATCGCCCACGAAATGAATATTGACGATTTTAACGGAGGACCGTCCTGGTGTTTCAAATTCATAAGAGCCTGTCCATCAGGGCGCGGACAACTCTGTCAGCAACTCCCTCCGGACTACCAGGAAAAAGTTGCAAATTTCCGACAGTTTGTTGAAGCAAAGATTGTGGAGAACGCCATAGGAGCAGACAACATTATAAATATGGATGAAGTGCCATTGACATTTGATCTGCCTCTGACCAGGACTGTAAACAAGACAGGTGCATCATCCATTATGGTGAAAACCACCGGACACGAGAGGACACATTTCACCTGTGTCCTGGGCTGCACCACATCTGGAAAGATGGTAATTTTTAAGCGCAAAACTCTGCCGAAAGACCAACTCCCGAAGGACATTGTGGTTAAAGTCAACCAGAAAGGATTAATGCTAGAAAGTCTAATGAAGGACTGGTTAACAGAGTGCTACGGAAAGCGCCCAGGAGGATTTTTTCACAGGAAAAAAGCGCTGCTTGTTTTGGACAGTATGAGGGCCCACATCACCCATTCAGTGAAAGCAGTCATCAAGAGAACCAACTCGATTCCTGCTGTGATTCCTGGAGGTACAACAAAGTTTTTGCAACCCCTGGACATCAGTGTGAATCGAGCGTTTAAAGCAGCACTCCGTGGTGAATGGGAGGCTTGGATGACTTGTGCGATAAATCCTTCACAAAAACTGGCCGCATGCGAAGGGCATCATTTTCTGATGTCTGTCAGTGGATCCTAACAGCGTGGAGCAGCGTGAAGGAATCTACCATCACCAATGGGTTCCGAAAGGCTGGACTGCTGCGTGAAGACGGCACCACAGCTTCAGAGCCAGCTTCACCCCGGGATGACGGTGACACGGAGAGCAACACTGATATCGACACAGAAAAGGTATGTGACGAAGCTCTTCTGAGGCTGTTCAACTCCGACACTGAAGAAGATGACTTCAGTGGTTTCAGTGCGGAGGACGACGATGAATAAACCAATCAATCATTTTTCTGTTTTGTTTGATCAGTACTTTTATGCTACAATCACCGTTTGGACAGTAATCAGTTAAACTATGTAATCAGTTCAGTTATGTTCAGTTAAACTACGTAATCAGTTCAGTTATGTTCAGTTAAACTACGTAATCAGTTCAGTAGATATCAGCGGCTTTTAGCCCGGTGCGGCTTATATATGTACGTTTCCATTTTTTTTTTTTTTACTTTGTGGGTGCGGCTTATACTGAGGTGCGCTCTATAGTCCGGAAAATACGGTAAATAAAATGTTCTAAAATAAACAACAAATGTGTGAAATATTATAAAACAATTCCTAGTAAATATCTTTTAACAAAACCTTTCCACAAGTAAAGCGCAGCGCAATGGTTCCAGCATGAAGCCCTGTTCAATTTTTTTCAACCTTAATATTTTTTGCCAGAAAAATTAACCAAAACTGTCACACTCTATAAGGAATTTTTTAAGAGAATTTATGTTAAAGAATCCCTTTTGTACAATTTATTTTATTTTCTGTCTCTTTCTATTAACTGTTTGTTTAGTGTTAGATATTTTTAACCCCCTACCACCCGCCTCATTTTGGCTTGTCAGTATCTCACAAATAAAAAGTGAAATTTCACATCGATGGGATATACGGGCTTAGAAGGGGTTTTAAATAAAGTATTAAAAACAAAAACATTGTGGAGGAGACAAAAAGTGAGTAAAGCCACCTTAAAAATATTTAGAACCACAAATACACTTGATTCTTGGTTTATTTATTTTGCCATTAAAATTGGCCATCAGTTATTAAAATAAAATAACTTCTCAAGGCCAGGGCTTCTCAGAGTCTGGGGACTATTTAATCACAGCACAGCAAACGAGGTCAGTAGGCTGGTAAGTGAGAATGGTAGATATCCCTCTGCTCAGTGCTTTACAGACACCTGTTGCAGCAGCCTGTAAAGACTTTCAGTTGCCAAACATCATAAAAGTCTCCAGTAACGCCAGGAAAAGCAGCTAGATTTGTCGCTAGTCGCTTTTGAGAAAATAAGTTGTCAAGAGGGTTTGAAAAGTCACCAGATTTAGCGAGAAAGTCTCCAAGTTGGCAACACTGAATGTAAACACATGCAACGCGAACTCACCGTGCACAGCTGTGTACCGAACCGCTCGTCCCGTACTGAAACGGTTCAATACAAATACATGTACCGCTACACCCTTAATATTTTTACATCTTACAAAATAAGGTCCAGGGCAGGGTTGTGCTTAAGTGGTTAAGTGCACTGGTTTCCAGTGTGGAAGGTTCCTGGTTCAAACCCCACCCCCAGGTCAGAGACCTGGTACCAAAGACATCCACTCATTGCATTCGGTCACTGGTTAGCATCCATGTCTCAAACAGACATACAGGAAGCCCCAGGACTCGAAAGACTTGGACCCTTCTTCTCCTGCAAAGGTATCAGCATCATCAAACGCCTCTGTCCAGTGATGTAGAAACAGACAGTCATTGACGGGACAAATCACTGTTAATTTCACCTTCATCACTGAACAACAGATCAAGATACAAGATAGTGCATGGTATACAACCACACAGAATAAACCATGTATTTTTCTACAATATTACTTTTTTATCAACAGAATTTAGTTGTTTTACTTTCAATACTTCAGTATGTTAATCATCAGAAAATCACTTAATTTCAGTGCAGTTAATGTTTTTCCAGTAGTTTATAATCACTGGTGGTGATTGTGTTGTTCGAGCAGCAGGAGCACTGGCCACAAAACGTGCCTGAAGACCACAGTATAGCCCTGTAGACAGCCTGTGTTTGTCTCTTTCATTTAGACTGGGGCTGGGGGGGGTGGTTCACTGTGTCATGTGTCAGACAAGGACAGGGAGGACAAGTGACTGTTCTAGAATAAAACATTATTAAATGAGCAACTTCTGCAAGAATTCGGGTTTTTTTCCTCGCCTTGTGGTTCATTTGCCATTTTGGTGATGTTCCACCTTCATCTGTGGAAGAAATGAAGAAAAGGTCAGCATGAGCTTGGAAGAAAGCACGCAGCTGGCTGTTAGCTCATCTGCCAGACAGGCTGGTGTCCTCTGGGAGACTCTTATCAGTGGCTAATCAAGAGTCTGTCATCACAGTGTAGTCAGAAGGTGTCTACGTGATTCCTTACCAGTTTGTCTGGTGTTTCAGCAGAGTTTGATTTTTGTGATATGACTGATTCTGAGTAAGAGGGTCTGTGTTATCAATTGTAACTTGAAATATTTCACACAAGCAAGAGTGGAACTTTGCTTTTTTTCCAAGGTTGATATCTGTATTGCATGCGACATTACTTTTTTTTTTCTTTTTTTACGAGTGTGACAGGTTCCTGGAACTTATGCCCCAGTGTAGCTTGTATACCAAAAATCACACATTCCTTAACATTCCTTTATAAGAATCAGTCAGGTGGCCAAATAGGAACACCAGGTGGTGTTTGAAAGGTGGTAACCTACAGCCAAAATGGCTTGTCACACTGCACTCAAACTTACAGAGGCCTCTTTACCCTGTTATGGGAGCAAATTCTGCAGGTTTCATGAAACTTGGAGGAAGTTGCCAATTTAGCATATTTGGCCTCTTCATGAAGTGGTCCAACAAAAACTGTGTAAAAAAAGTCAATACCAAAAGCAGCCACAAAACTCACTTTACCACTGAAACTAGAGATGCTGAGTGACAAAATGAGCCATATTTCATCACTTTTGACTTAGGGTGCATGGAAAAATCACTTTGCGAAAAGGTTGTAATTTTGTATTTTGGCAGCAAAAAACGCCCCCTATACCTGTGCACCCAAAGTCAGCCGCCAAAATTTTCATCGCAATCAAAGAGGTCCTAATTTATCATTATATACATAAAAGACCTTGGCTGACTAAGGTCGCAGGTCATACTGTCCCTGTGAAAATGTGCACAGTTACAAAAAATAGCAATTTACAGCACCATCTATGGGCTGCGTCCCGAGTCGGACGGCACAGTACGGGCCCTGCTAAAAGCCAGAGATGCAGCCTACAGAGCCAGAGACAAACTGGACTATAGCAGGGCCCGCAAAGAACTAAAAAAGGGTATTCAGCTGGCGAAGCACAGATACAAGCAACGCATCGAGGACCACTTCAAGGACAATAACACACGCAACATGTGGAAAGGCATCCAGACCATCACAGACTACAAGTGCGGTGACCAGCAGGTCAGCCATGACCCCACTCTGCCTGACACCTTAAACAACTTCTTTGCACGCTTTGACTCTCCAAGCAGCAGAGGGGCTGTGCACCTTCCTCAGTCAGAGGTGCAGCATCAGCCTCTCACCCTGCAGCTGCACCAGGTGACCTCCACCCTGAGAATTAACATCAACAAGGCTGCAGGCCCAGATAAGGTGTCAGGTCGGACCCTGAAGTCGTGTGCGGACCAACTGGCAGAGGTTTTCCTGGACATCTTCACCCTGTCGCTGCAGCTTTCAATCAATCAATCAATTTTTTTTATATAGCGCCAAATCACAACAAACAGTTGCCCCAAGGTGCTTTATATTGTAAGGCAAGGCCATACAATAATTATGTAAAACCCCAACGGTCAAAACGACCCCCTGTGAGCAAGCACTTGGCTACAGTGGGAAGGAAAAACTCCCTTTTAACAGGAAGAAACCTCCAGCAGAACCAGGCTCAGGGAGGGGCAGTCTTCTGCTGGGACTGGTTGGGGCTGAGGGAGAGAACCAGGAAAAAGACATGCTGTGGAGGGGAGCAGAGATCGATCACTAATGATTAAATGCAGTGGTGCATACAGAGCAAAAAGAGAAAGAAACAGTGCATCATGGGAACCCCCCAGCAGTCTACGTCTATAGCAGCATAACTAAGGGATGGTTCAGGGTCACCTGATCCAGCCCTAACTATAAGCTTTAGCAAAAAGGAAAGTTTTAAGCCTAATCTTAAAAGTAGAGAGGGTGTCTGTCTCCCTGATCTGAATTGGGAGCTGGTTCCACAGGAGAGGAGCCTGAAAGCTGAAGGCTCTGCCTCCCATTCTACTCTTACAAACCCTAGGAACTACAAGTAAGCCTGCAGTCTGAGAGCGAAGCGCTCTATTGGGGTGATATGGTACTACGAGGTCCCTAAGATAAGATGGGACCTGATTATTCAAAACCTTATAAGTAAGAAGAAGAATTTTAAATTCTATTCTAGAATTAACAGGAAGCCAATGAAGAGAGGCCAATATGGGTGAGATATGCTCTCTCCTTCTAGTCCCCGTCAGTACTCTAGCTGCAGCATTTTGAATTAACTGAAGGCTTTTTGGGGAACTTTTAGGACAACCTGATAATAATGAATTACAATAGTCCAGCCTAGAGGAAATAAATGCATGAATTAGTTTTTCAGCATCACTCTGAGACAAGACCTTTCTGATTTTAGAGATATTGCGTAAATGCAAAAAAGCAGTCCTACATATTTGTTTAATATGCGCTTTGAATGACATATCCTGATCAAAAATGACTCCAAGATTTCTCACAGTATTACTAGAGGTCAGGGTAATGCCATCCAGAGTAAGGATCTGGTTAGACACCATGTTTCTAAGATTTGTGGGGCCAAGTACAATAACTTCAGTTTTATCTGAGTTTAAAAGCAGGAAATTAGAGGTCATCCATGTCTTTATGTCTGTAAGACAATCCTGCAGTTTAGCTAATTGGTGTGTGTCCTCTGGCTTCATGGATAGATAAAGCTGGGTATCATCTGCGTAACAATGAAAATTTAAGCAATACCGTCTAATAATACTGCCTAAGGGAAGCATGTATAAAGTGAATAAAATTGGTCCTAGCACAGAACCTTGTGGAACTCCATAATTAACTTTAGTCTGTGAAGAAGATTCCCCATTTACATGAACAAATTGTAATCTATTAGACAAATATGATTCAAACTACCGCAGCGCAGTGCCTTTAATACCTATGGCATGCTCTAATCTCTGTAATAAAATTTTATGGTCAACAGTATCAAAAGCAGCACTGAGGTCTAACAGAACAAGCACAGAGATGAGTCCACTGTCCGAGGCCATAAGAAGATCATTTGTAACCTTCACTAATGCTGTTTCTGTACTATGATGAATTCTAAAACCTGACTGAAACTCTTCAAATAGACCATTCCTCTGCAGATGATCAGTTAGCTGTTTTACAACTACCCTTTCAAGAATTTTTGAGAGAAAAGGAAGGTTGGAGATTGGCCTATAATTAGCTAAGATAGCTGGGTCAAGTGATGGCTTTTTAAGTAATGGTTTAATTACTGCCACCTTAAAAGCCTGTGGTACATAGCCAACTAACAAAGATAGATTGATCATATTTAAGATCGAAGCATTAAATAATGGTAGGGCTTCCTTGAGCAGCCTGGTAGGAATGGGGTCTAATAAACATGTTGATGGTTTGGATGAAGTAACTAATGAAAATAACTCAGACAGAACAATCGGAGAGAAAGAGTCTAACCAAATACCGGCATCACTGAAAGCAGCCAAAGATAACGATACGTCTTTGGGATGGTTATGAGTAATTTTTTCTCTAATAGTTAAAATTTTGTTAGCAAAGAAAGTCATGAAGTCATTACTAGTTAAAGTTAATGGAATACTCAGCTCAATAGAGCTCTGACTCTTTGTCAGCCTGGCTACAGTGCTGAAAAGAAACCTGGGGTTGTTCTTATTTTCTTCAATTAGTGATGAGTAGAAAGATGTCCTAGCTTTACGGAGGGCTTTTTTATAGAGCAACAGACTCTTTTTCCAGGCTAAGTGAAGATCTTCTAAATTAGTGAGACGCCATTTCCTCTCCAACTTACGGGTTATCTGCTTTAAGCTACGAGTTTGTGAGTTATACCACAGAGTCAGACACTTCTGATTTAAAGCTCTCTTTTTCAGAGGAGCTACAGCATCCAAAGTTGTCTTCAATGAGGATGTAAAACTATTGACGAGATACTCTATCTCCCTTACAGAGTTTAGGTAGCTACTCTGCACTGTGTTGGTATATGGCATTAGAGAACATAAAGAAGGAATCATATCCTTAAACCTAGTTACAGCGCTTTCTGAAAGACTTCTAGTGTAATGAAACTTATTCCCCACTGCTGGGTAGTCCATCAGAGTAAATGTAAATGTTATTAAGAAATGATCAGACAGAAGGGAGTTTTCAGGGAATACTGTTAAGTCTTCTATTTCCATACCATAAGTCAGAACAAGATCTAAGATATGATTAAAGTGGTGGGTGGACTCATTTACTTTTTGAGCAAAGCCAATAGAGTCTAATAATAGATTAAATGCAGTGTTGAGGCTGTCATTCTCAGCATCTGTGTGGATGTTAAAATCGCCCACTATAATTATCTTATCTGAGCTAAGCACTAAGTCAGACAAAAGGTCTGAAAATTCACAGAGAAACTCACAGTAATGACCAGGTGGACGATAGATAATAACAAAACTGGTTTTTGGGACTTCCAATTTGGATGGACAAGACTAAGAGACAAGCTTTCAAATGAATTAAAGCTCTGTCTGGGTTTTTGATTAATTAATAAGCTGGAATGGAAGATTGCTGCTAATCCTCCGCCCCGGCCCGTGCTACGAGCATTCTGACAGTTAGTGTGACTCGGGGGTGTTGACTCATTTAAACTAACATATTCATCCTGCTGTAACCAGGTTTCTGTTAGGCAGAATAAATCAATATGTTGATCAATTATTATATAATTTACCAACAGGGACTTAGAAGAGAGAGACCTAATGTTTAATAGACCACATTTATTGTTTTAGTCTGTGGTGCAGTTGAAGGTGCTATATTATTTTTTCTTTTTGAATTTTTATGCTTAAATAGATTTTTGCTGGTTATTGGTAGTCTGGGAGCAGGCACCGTCTCTACGGGGATGGGGTAATGAGGGGATGGCAGGGGGAGAGAAGCTGCAGAGAGGTGTGTAAGACTACAACTCTGCTTCCTGGTCCCAACCCTGGATAGTCACGGTTTGGAGGATTTAAGAAAATTGGCCAGATTTCTAGAAATGAGAGCTGCTCCATCCAAAGTGGGATGGATGCCGTCTCTCCTAACAAGACCAGGTTTTCCCGAGAAGCTTTGCCAATTATCTATGAAGCCCACCTCATTTTTTGGACACCACTCAGACAGCCAGCAATTCAAGGAGAACATGCGGCTAAACATGTCACTCCCGGTCCGATTGGGGAGGGGCCCAGAGAAAACTACAGAGTCCGACAGAGTCTTTCCATGGTCCCTGTCTGCCTGAAGTCCTCCATCATCGTGCCTGTGCCCAAAACAACAACCATCACCTGCCTCAACGACTACCGTCCTGTTGCCCTGACCCCAGTCATCATGAAGTGCTTCGAGCGTATCCTCCTGAAATACATCAAGGATGCTATCCCTGCAGGCCTGGACAGCCTGCAGTTCGCCTACAGGGAGAACCATTTGACGGAGGACGCTGTCTTGTTAGCACTTCACACAGCCCTGACTCACCTGCAGCATCCAAACACCTACGTCACGATGCTGTTTGTGGACTTCAGTTCGGCTTTCAACACTGTTCTTCCGGACGTGTTGGCCCTGAAGCTCCACAACCTGGGTCTGTCACCATCGCTCTGCTACTGGATCAGTGACTTCCTCACCAACAGGCCCCAGGTGGTGAGGATAGGGAAGTTCACCTCTGCACCACTGCTCCTCAACACTGGAACGCCACAGGGTTGTGTGCGCAGCCCTGCCCTTTTCACCCTCTTCACCCAGGACTGCTCTGCCATTCACCCTTCAAATATGGTCGTGAAGTTCGCGGCTGACACCACCGTGGTGGGTCTCATATCTAACAACGATGAGACCCACTACAGAGAAGAGGCCCAGAACATAACACAATGGTGTTCTAGGAATAACCTTATCCTGAACACCAGTAAGACAAAGGAGGTCATCGTGGACTACAGGAGGTCCAGGAAGACTGAGCATGCTCCTCTCTGCATACACGGAGAGGCAGTGGAGCATGTAGACAGCACTAAGTTCCTGGGTATCTCCTCTGACCTCACCTGGACTGTGAACACTTCACACCTGGTAAAGAAGGCCCAACAACGGCTCTTCTTCCTCAGGAAGTTGAAGCGGTCTGGACTCTCCTCTCAGGTGTTAGTGAACTTTTACAGAGCCAGCATTGAGAGCATCCTGTGTCTCAGTGTGACGGTGTGGTATGGCAGCTGCATGTCACAAAACAAAAAGGACTTAGCCCGGGAGGTGAGAACAGCACAGGGGATTGTGGGCCGCCGTCTACCAGATCTGGATACATTGCCCGAGTCCAGAAGATGGCCAGACGTATGGCTGCCTATCCCACCCACCCGGGCAATGCACTGTCTGTACCACTTCCATCAGGGAAGCGGTATAGGAACATTAAAGCCACCACAAAAAGATTCAGGGACAGCTTCGTCCCTAGAGCTGTGAAAGCCATAGCCCCCCTGCAGTGAACCACTGCATCCCACCTCCCTACAGAACTGTCAACATGAACCCTCCCCCCTTAAACACACACACACCTACCCCTATCACACACAGACTCACACCTCCATGTCTACCACGAACACACACACACACACACACACCCACACCCACACCCCTAACAATCAAACTCAATCAAGACTCGCACTAAGCTGCACTTTATCTTTTATCTCTTCATCTCCTCATTGTCACCTCCTCTCTCTCCCCTGTACACTCATTCTCATGTAGATACATACACACACCACCTGTAAATATTTTTTTTATTTTAAGTGTGTTTCTTTACCTGTTTTTTACCGTTACTATTTAAGTGTTTTATTTGTGTGTGCTGATTTATTTATTATGTGCCTTGCCGGGAGTGTGCAAAATTTCGTTATGCCTGCATAATGACAAAGATCTTGATTGATTGATTGATTTGAGTCAGCCGCCAAAATTTTCACATTTTTGGAGAGTCCATACCCAATAGACTAATGCTAATGAAAATCAGTTTGGCTCACTCAGGACCACTGAAATATGAGCATTTGAAAACCTAAATTTTGTGTTTTTGTTTGTTTGTTTGTTTTTTTGGCATTTTGGCTCATTTTGACCCCAAATTTCCAGAAGCCCCTAAAAAGCAGACCCCATCAAGGATAAAAAAAAAGAAAAAAGATTTTTGTTCCTTTCTAACATATATCTACCCATAAAATTTTATGGGACAAATCTGAAGGGGTCATAAATCACCACCTGCCTGACTCTTAAAAAATCGTAATAATAATAATAATAATAATAATTAATAATAATAAATTATTATTATATTATAATGACTAGTTATATTGGACTCTCTGTGGAATCAAAGCAATAAGCAAAATAGTCTCTAATAATAAAAGAATAGAGTGTGCAAAATCCCAAATGGAAGAGCTGATTATAGAAAAAAGTGTGACTTGTACTATAGTGACTTATGGGTTTTTTTTCCTCTTGGAAGAGGCATTTTTTTAAACAGGTATGACTTAGCCTATACTGTGGTACGTAATTAATTTTATGAATGGACTTTACAGTGCAAAGATGGGAGTGAAAATGTTGAAAACATATTGTACTTGAAAAGTTCTTGAAAAGGTGGCACCCTCTGAAAGGTATTGTCTGAAGCCCTTTGGATTGAGTGATTCAACTCTATCTGGTTTTCATATTTGTCATACTAATAATGCACTGACTGCGTGTGGGGAGACATTATTTTATGTTGTAATCAATGCCACATTTTAATTTTAACTCTCGAGAGCTACAACTGCTTTATGTTCTTCATATCGCCATTCTTGTGACTTGTCCTTTTCCTCCTTTGATCTTTCCTCTTTCTAAAATTCCATTCCCCATTTATTTACTTTCCTTATCCATCTATGTCTCAGTTTTATTGCAGGGAGAAATAAATATAGTGACCAAATTCTCTCTGTCTGTTTATGCTGACTCCCTTTTTTTCACCTTTATGGTAAGATTGGCCTTCGCCCTGTTTGACCATCCCCAGTTTTTATTAAGATACCTTTATGACAATATGAAACTGCACTGATGCTGCATCAGCCCAACTGGAGCTCTGTTTTCTCCAGAGAAATTAGATCTGCCAAGACAGAAAATGAAAATACAGAAGCAAAATGGGAGTTGACATGCAAGAGGTCAGCCAGAGTGACTTCTTGCTTGATAATATTTGTGTTCATCACCTCTTTGGAGTTAACTATTAAATCCAACTGTAGGATGAATTGTCAGTTCAGGTGTTTATAGATAAACTGGCATGTAGCGTAATAAAATGTTAAAGTTGTCTCGGTACCAGCTTTGGACAGATTACACTGGTCAACATCGATTTTTCTTGCATGGAGTTTTTCAATAGATTTTGGGTAATTTGTGGACACTGAATCCAATCTGGTGTTAGTTTTTGCTAATCACATCATGTTTTTGGGATATGAAAGCATATTTCTCATATCAAGTATTGAAGCAAAAGCTGCAGTCTCGCACACCTGTTTTGGCGCCATAAACGATATGACGGTTCTTTGTTCACATTTCCCAAACCTGGTTTAAAAACTATGCCCTTGAAGCTGCTTTTGCGTATGATAAGTGGCATCAAACCTGTGAGCAAATGAGCAACTTCTGCATAATCCATCAATACGGAACATGGAGATTGCAAAAAAAAAAGCATGATGTGATAGAGGAAATCTGAGCTCTGATTCGGATTCAACTCCCTAAAATTACGCTAAATCAGTTCTCAGTCCATGCAAGAAAACCAAAAAATACAGACACGTTTTATCCATTTTACAGTATATCATAAAATGAAGTGGTTCCAAATATCACAGAGGTTTTATGTTGGGCTTTTTTATAAAAAAAAAACAAAAAAAAAAACACAGTGACCTTTGTGTAGCCAAAGCCTGTTCAATGTCCAAATGTTTCACAATACTTGGATTTTTAAAAAGCAAACCAGGCCAATTCCTTCTTAGAGCAGGAAAGCTACTTGAAGAGTGACTGAAAGAAGACTACCATTGTACCATCTGCAACTGTTTACTGAATATAAGTTAATATTATTTAGAAAATAACTTGATCAATAACTTGGTAAGTAGGTGTTACATTACATTAGTGAAATAAATAGTTGCCTCACTAATCTTGGTCTTGGCTGTTTAGCAAGCAAGAAAATGTGAGGGATTTTGTTTCCAACATTCAAGCTTTTTAACAAGATGCATCATTTTTCAGTGATCAGACTATCCTCTGATTCCACAAATATCACAGCATTGTGCACAAAGTCAAATTCAGTGAATCTTTTCTTGCCCACAAAAACAGTTAAATCATTGGTATTCATAACCCTACCCAACACCCAGTACATGTAAGCATTGAACAGTGTAGGAGCCAAACCATATCCCTGAAGAACACCCGTTTTCACTTGGGGGGAAAACTGTCAGTTCAAGGTTGAGCCACTTTTTCCTTCACTAACACTCACACCAGCATGATTACTCTGTATTGAAATCAAAATGTTTGTTAAACAGTTATGACCTTGAATATTTAACCTTTTCAGTGTGATCAATAATCAATCTGACCAATTGAATCTGACCAATAGAAATGTGGTGTTTAACTTTGGGTTTTTTGTTTAATATTATCCATAGATATACCTTAACCATTTCCATAAAATAGCCATTCTGTTATGAACACTGAAGCAAAAGTTTGATCTTGGCTTGCGAACTTGCTATTTAGCATTTTTTTTCCCTCAAAAATCATATCACTTTATGTTTAGTTGACACTTTGTCATTCCACCAAGTTTGCTTGCATCACAACTGAGTTTTTTTCTCTCACGCGCGCTCTGCCTTCCTGCCCCCTCCTTCCTCCCTTCATGCCTTCTTTCTGGACCAACAATATCAAGGGGAGATAATTCGGTTTTGTGTTTTTCATTAATGAGCCATATATTGATTTTGTAAGTACAACTACTGCAAAGGTGTCTTATAATCATTGGAGCTTGTTAATGTTTTTCCTGTACAAAGGTATGGACAAGGTTTTAATGAAAAGCTATTTTTACAGGTAGGATTTAGGCTGCCGTGTGCTCCAAATCCCATCGGATTTCAGAAGGGAAGTAAGTTGGTCCCGATTAGTCATTGGCTGGAAGACTGCTTAGGAACACCAGGGCTGTTTCTCTATGTACACATGGAGTTGTGTCAGGAAGGGCATCCAGAGATAAGATTTGTGCCAAATCCCAATGCAGATCTCTACTGCATCTTCTGTGGTGAGCCCCAAAAACTGGGAGCAGCTGAATGACGAACAACAAGAATTTATACACGTGTAATTTGAGATGGCGAAGAAATGATTCAGTATGTTTTTGGTGGATGGTCTGGTTCCAGGATTTGAATATTATTTTTGTGAAACTTCCCCCCCTGCAATGTGAGAATATGTTTTGTCAGTGTGATAATGTGTGAAGCTGGATGGTGCTTTCTATTATTCCTTGTTGTATGGAGCCAATTTCCAATAACCCCCCCCCCCATCAATGGGTGGCTTGGAGGACCCTCATTCAGATGTAATGGCATGACTGTTTTCTTACAATAGTTTCTCGTGTAGAGCAGCAAGAGAGCTAGAAGGATTGATGATTGAATGTCTATTGTGAACGTTTTACAGGGGAAGCTTGCTGAGCAAATTTGTTAATAGTTGGAGAAGTCAAACTTCAACCGTCCAGCAGAGAAGAACACCCCCCCCCCCCCCCCCCCCTGTGTATCTTCCAGCAATATGGCGGTCAGTGAGCTAATTTGACAGCTTCTTTCTTCACTGATTCAAGGGCCTTCAAGCTACAAAACTTTAAAGGCATAAAGCGAAGTTTGAGTTTCTCTGGACTCAGGCTGCAAGTTATGATGATTTTCATAAGCAGTTAATTGACTATTTTCTTGATTAGTCGTTTAGTTGGGTCCATAAATTGTCAGAAAGTGTCAATGTATTCCAGTGACCAAAATGATGCCATGGTGTCTTGTTTTGTTCACAACTCAAGGTATTCAATAGAAGGCAATAAATTAAACCACAAAGTACTTAACTTTCACAAGCTAAAATGAGAGATTTTCGCCATTTTAAACTTAATTGGGATGAAACGACTTACCTCCTGTCAGGCTAGCTTTTACACTGCAGACATGGCAACTGGGTGGCTTATAAAGGGCTACCTGGCAACCAATCAAAAACTAACCCCAACTGTGTTCTCAACCAGAACCACAACAAATGCTCTTTTTTGCTTCAAATTTTTACCGTGGTGGAGCACAATCAAACACGTTTCCAGCTGTACTCACTTGGACTACCCCATTTAAAGATGTTTGAGCATGATTGAAGAGCTGTTTAGACTATGAACACCCAGACATGCCTGCGTAATGGCGCCGATTTGGAGAATTGCGATGGAATTTTTGAATAGCTTGAAAATGTCTCCCCGATTTCAAAACTGGTGCTGTAAATACTGCGTATACCAGGTTTGTTCAAGATCGATAAAAGATGATCAAGGACGTAGTGTGACACTTCAAACCACACTCCAATTTGCTATTTGGGATGGAACAAGAAGGAACGCTGCTCTGTGGAATAGAGGTATTATGAAGGGAAAGCTTGATTGACAAATGTGCCCTTGTTAGATTTCAAGGTCACATCTTCATATTATTACAAAATAAACTAAATGTCCTTTTGTTTGTCCCATGTGCTTATGGTCACCACATATGAATGCTTATGGATGACCTCCTTTACAAAACCCATATACAGATGTACACGAATAATGTGGTGACAGTGGACTTTGGAGCTTTGACCCGATTGCTGGGATCCAGGAGTGCTAAACCAGTATTACAGGCCTGGTGGGCAACCAAGCCAGCAAGAAGCCCCATTAGGCCAAATTTTTTGTTACCATATATGTCTGATTATAAATCACACCGGAATATCAGTAGCATGACCTCCTATAACGATATCGCAGCGTGTGTTGTCGTCCGACCAAAACGAGGACACAGCCTGCTGAATGTGACATGCAGCCAATCAGAAAGCAAGGTGACTGATGCGCGGAGCGGAAAATAAAATCAAAACAGCTGTTCTGAATTACCAGAAAGTCCGGTGGTCGAGCTGTCTCCGCTCCTTTAAAGAACACCTTTTCTTTTTCTTTTTGTATTGTTTTTTCCCTCGGTTTTAAATAGTCCACAAAGTATCTCTGTTTGCTCTGAAGTCACGTTTAATCTTGAGATTTTGCGAGATTTGCTGTCTGAGCTTGAATGTTCGTGCGTGAAATCTGTTTGTGTGTGGTGTTGTTGTCCTTACTTTGTGGCTGAACACCACACGCTGTACGACCAAACCTGTCAGATCCATGATTTTTATCTTCACGTGTGTGGTCTCTCAGGTTTTGGAAACCTAAAGATAATTTTAAAATCCTGTCATGTAAACCAGGCTTAAGTCCTTGATTTATTTGTCTCAAAACCTTAGCTATATCTCCTACTCTGCTACAATAGAATAATTATATTACTTGTTCAATAATGCCAGGAAATAATGGACAGAATTTCTTTTTTTCAGGCTGCTGCAGACTAAAGAAGATACCTCCAACTGTTGTTGCAAGCTTTACGCTCTAGCACATTATAGTATATATATGCACTGATAATTGCACATACCAAGGAAGACTTAGAATTTACAATGTGCTGATGTCATTATTTTTTGTGCACGTGTTGGTGACAGATTCTCTATTCTAAGCTGTTGATAGATATATCTATTGATTGTCCGATCATATTCAATCTAATTTCTCACAATTTTTGTTTGAATTAGATTTGAAGTCCTTTTCTTTCCATCTTGGAATTTCACTTGTTAATGCATTGCAAATCATAAGGTGACAGGACTTTAGGTAGAGCCAAAATATCTGGAATAAAAACTGCAAGGGTTTCAGATCTTCTCAGTTATTTGGAAGATTTCTAGCAATGACTGAACTGAGACCAATACAAATACTGAAACTCTGACATATAACCATACCTAAAATGATAACATTTCACAAAAAAGACCACTTTTAAATTTTGATGGTTATGTCACACTTTGGCTTCATTATTTTTGAACTAAGCCTTATCTGTTACCTGCTTGTACACATCACATGTACATATCAGTATAATAGGTGGAGCACCTCAGCCGAGTATTGGCTTGTCGATCCTGACACTGAGTGATTCTAGTCTTTGTTTTTTTTTTGTTTTGTTTTGTTTTTTTACATAAAAAAATTCTTGTGCATTTATATGAAAAATTTGTGTGTTTTTACCAATGAGTGTTTTCGGTGCACATCCATAATAGGCTCATAACAGAACAGTAATGTTTGCGTTTCTGAGAGTGCAACTCCCAATTTGTGTTGTACCCTCCTGGTCAAGTAACATTAGCCGTGTTACAAATTGTAGGGGAAACACTGTAACCATGGCTTTTTCCCTTTTTTTTTTTGTTTTTGCTAACTATTCAACAATAACTTTTCAAATATTTCTGAATTGGAGCCAAGTGTATGTGTAACACCCACCTTATTTCATTGTGTTTTGTCACAATACTTTGTATAATTGAGGTAAAAAAACAGTTTTGATATACTCTTATTTTAAGGGCTATCAAATAATTCCAAATCCTATTTTGTTTCTTTGCGCTTTTTTTGGTATAAAAATGTTCAGTGATCTGCTCAGAAGTGCTTGTATGGTTATTGTCTCTCTCCCTGAAAAATGCAAGATTGTTAATTTTCATGTTTTCCACTGGACCACATTAAGCCCAACCAGCCTGACCTTTTACGTCAGGATTATTAATGGCTCCTTCAGATTCATGATGCAGCAAATGAAGCTTGTTTGTGACATAATAGTCCATTTCTCTTTGGTGTTTGATCGTGAAAATAATCCCTGTATTTACAGAATGTAGCTGTAATTAAATTCCACCTGTTTTGGGGTAGCTATGATTAAATGGTGGCACTTTATTATTTTTTAATATAATCTGTACATACTGTTACATATCTGATACTCCCTTAACCTGCCCATGCGTACAGAGGAAGAACCTGCAAAATGTAAGGAAACAGCCCAACAATGAGGCAGCAGTACCAACAGTTGTTCTACTACTGCTGTCGTAGAAACTATCAGTTTGCAAATTCCCGCACTTGTTTGGCTCCCAAAGGGAGTCTTATGGAACTACTGCTACAGCAAGAAATGTTACTGTAACCTTTTGTTTTTTTATGTGTTTTACAGTGAGAAGGTCCCAGGTTTGCTTTGACCTGGTCCTTTCTGTGTGGAGTATGCATGTTCTTCCAGTTTGCCATTTGGGGAGGTGATGATATAGTGGTTAAGGCGTTGGGCTTGAGACCAGAAGATCCTTGGTTCAAATCCCAGCCTGCCTGGAAAATCACTAAGGGTCCTTGGGCAAGGTCTTTAATCCCTTTTTGCTCCCGGTGTGTAGTGAGCACCTTGTATGGCAGCACCCTCACGTCGGGGTGAATGTGAGGCATTATTTGTAAAGCGGTTTGAGCATCTAATGCAGATGGAAAAGCACTTTATAAATGCAGTCCATTTACCAGCTTTCCTCCTGCTGCTCCAGTTATCCTGTGTAGGCTCGGTGAATTGGTGACTTTAAGTTGACTGTAGGAGTGCGTGTGAGAGTGAATGTCTGTCTTTGTTTCGGCCCTGGGACAGACTGGTAGCCTGTCCAGGGTGTACTCCGCCTATCGCTCAATAATGGCTGGGATAGGCTCTAGCCCCTTTGTGACCCTTAACCTCAATAAGCGGGTTCAGAAAATGGATGATGTGTGTGTGTGTGTGTGTTTTATCTTTGGGAGCGGAGGGGCGCTCAATAATCTGAGGTAAAATTAAACTTTTTTTTTTAAGGAGGGATGGTTGTTGATTTCATTGGTATTAGAGAGATTAACCCTTCAGCTCTTATGTCTGAATTTTGTATGATGTATTTAAAAAACATAATTTAAGCTTCGTCTTTCTTTTTACAGTCTTTTAATCTTTCATGATGAATAAAAAAAAAGTCAGCATGATGGTATGCAAAAGGAAGCCCACTCAAGTGTAACGTAATTAAAACATCACTTTCATAGCCAGTTTTCTTGCGATAAGTCAGAGGATGGACACATGAATGTGGACGTTACGTCCATCGTGAACTTAATAGTTTTTCTTAATGACTGTTTAGTACATAGATATTAGTGTGAAATACTTGCACATCTTTTATCATCTGACATGACAGAGTAAAGACCAAATTTAAAATTAACCTGATCAAGGTATTGCTAGAGAAAGCTAAAATTATGTTTTGTTTAGTTCCCCCACCCCCAAGTGCTTCCCAAAACTCTTCTGGTTTTGATCTTGTGTGCACACATGGTGTGTTTGTTGATCGGTGAACACAGATGCACACTCAGTGCTTTCAAATCAGTTACATTTTTCACAAAAATGTAGTCAATAAAAGGGCTTAATCTTTCAAAAAAAAAGGAGAGTGTTTACCCCCAGTGTCAGGAGTGTTGGCCACTTGGTGAACTGCCTGCTGCTCTTGTGGAAACCACACAGTACAGTGACTGACACACATGGAACTGACTTCATTTTAAGTTATTCTGGCAGCTAATTACGTGACTTGAATGACTCACCCTGACCGACTGGCCGTCTTGATAGATGAGCTCACAAACCAGCTGACTGTTAAAATAATTAACTGACTTGAGTAATTGACTGACATCAGCCTCGTGGTTTAATAATTAGCTGATTTTCTGGCTAACTAATTACACAATTCACTGACTGGCTGATCACTTCTCTGATAGTCACACTGACAAACTGAATAACGGGCTGATTAGCAGAGTTGCCCTTGAAAACTTCTCATTTTGTGGTCACATAAGTTAGTTCAGCCTTCCTTTCAATTCCATGTCCTCGGTATTTTTTATGTTGCAAGTTTTCCATCACATCTTCCACCTTACTCTTCATTGTATGTATGAAGGTATAGACTGCCGAGGCATGTATGTACAGACATAGACATTAAGCATTTTCAGGCACTTGCCCTAAAGGACAAGTAGATTGGGAGACCCACTTGTCCCATTGCTATTCTGACTTGTCCCATGTTGGCGGGTTTGGCTTCCTTGTGTAAGTTTCAACTATATGAAGTCGGAGTCGACCGATATGGATTTTTAAGGGCCGCTGCTAATAATTGACAAGGTTTGGATGCCGATACCGATATTTCAGGCTGATATTTGCATGCAGTAAAATGTGTCAAAAAGGTGTATAACACTACATAAATCTTTCTTTAAATGTTTTGCAACAAATGTTTCATTCACAGAATCTTTCAACATGACCTTAACACAAAAGGTGAAAGGAGCTACAAATAACATTATGAATAAATGAACACATAAATGAATACAGCTGACACAACTCCAATCTGCACACTGCTATCTTCTTCTATGCCAGTCTGTGGGACAGCAGGCTTCAGCACTGACAGGCTGAACTTGTGACGTCCAACAAATCGAATAGTGCTGTGGGTAGGACTTTGTTACAAACCCAAAATCAGGGATTCGTATTTTAAGAGTGGTATGGGCTAACAGCCCCTCAGTGCCTGAAGTCAGGGGGCATTAGTTCCATATGATGGGCCCTTCTCCCACATCAATGGGTCTTTGTGAAGTTGAATAAATTAAAGTAATTTAAGATTTTCTTAATGTTTTATAATTCACTGTAAAAGAGCCACAACTTGAGGCAGTTTAACTTGAATATGATGCATATTTCAAATTAGTTTTTGTATTTCATACAGTCATAAATAACGTTTAAAAGGTTACAAACACATTAATATTGGGTGCACATTGCATTTCCTTTTCAAAACTACTTCAAAATGTTTTTTTTTTTCAACATTTTTGAGTGGGGTTGCTTTTATAAAAAAATATTAAATATATCCTCTTTAATAATTGTCTTATGGACTGATTTTCATTGTCACACCTGTCTTTTTTAGGCTAAAAACTGGATGAAATACTTTCTGAATCACAGTTCTATTTAATTCCTTCTGACCACCAGAGGGTGGTGCTTTAAACCTGGATTATCCAATGCGCGCATGCACAGAGTAGTAGTTGACGAGTCATTTATTTTATTTAAGTCTTTGTTTTCCCGTCAATTCATAGTTTTAGGCAGCCGTCCTGCCGTCATTTGGACGTTCAAATTTTGAATGAGACGGCCGATTAAAACAGTGGCTGTCTTATTCAAAGCCGTTTAAAATGCGCAGTTTACCGAAGGAGCTGTGTGTGTATGTGTGCGCGAGCGCGTGCGGAGTCAACTCGCTACGGACTGCAAGGGAGTGAGATTCCTGAACGGAGGCACGAGGTGTTATGTTCTGCTGTGAAACATCAGTGCATTTAAGACAGCGAGCACGGAGCCGAGAGAGAGGATTTTAACCCAAGTGAACATGTTTAAAAAAAAAAAAAAAAAAAAAAAAAAAAACCTTGGGGCTGGCTTTACTCTGTACTTTCTCTACACGTGTGTGCTTCTGATGGCACCGACCTGTTCACACCATGTGCGCGTCGTATACTTTGAGATCACGAGATGAAATAAACAAATATCCTTAAAACATCCTTAAAAATGAGAATATATAAATGAACTGAGCAAAAATTACACACACACACACGGGTTTAAAAAAAACCTGCTGTGGAGAAGCTGTGCAGAGGCACAGATCACAAAAAGCTGAACTTTAACAGCTGTTTATTTTCCAAAGGTATGTATTTGTTCAATATTGAGCTTAATGTAGTGTTCAAGCACAAAACGTGACTGAGGGGAAAAAAGGATGACTTCATCACACTAAAATGAACTGGAGTCAGAATAAAAATACAAGCTGCTGATTTCTGTTGTTTTTCAAAGTTATTAAGCTGCAGCTATATGTTTTAATTATTTCAAAGTGAGTTGCCTCTTATTGTATTCTGATTTATTTATACAAAAAAGAAAAAACAAAAAAAACATGGGGAGTGTAATCAGCCTGCATTGTTCTGTTAAGTTTATATCAGTTTTCCTGAACATGTCCAGGTGTTTTTCCTTCTTTATAAGAGTTTGGTGTTTGCTCCACAAAGTTTTAAAACACAATAAAATGTTCACACTGTTCTTTATAGCAGTTCTGTAATTTCAGAAATTCAACAGAAACATCCAAAATCATAAAAAGTTGGGACTATATGTAAAATGAAGATAAAAATAAAAATGTTGCACTATTCCCAGTTTCTCCACTCACAAAAGCCAAACATTCTTCCAGAGTTGTGTAATCATACTATGATAGTAGAATATAAAGAAGGGGAAAAAAAGGAAAAAAATAGACAATATAATCGTCAATCGCAATTATTTGCCTGACAATTAATCGTCTCCAGAAATTCCTAATCGTGACAGCCCTAGCCATCAGTTGACAGTGTCTTTAGTAGCCTGGTTGTCGCGCCAGTTGATGCTGCCCAGCATAGGCCCATTGTCCACTGCCTCAGTGAAAGGTCACTGATGAGCTGCTTATCAAGAGCTATGATACAGCTGCTCAAATTGGTCATCGAGGGAACTCCCTGTCTCACCTTGCCTTTGCACTCTCACAGTTTCTCCAGGATGCTGGCACTGACAGTGACACACAGAGTCTGAGTGATGCTCCAGACTTTTGCCTACATGTCAGAAGTACTTGGCAGGTTGATGTCCATCCTGATGATAGCCCTGACCCTGCCTGTCATCCCAGGCCTGGTTTCCGGCCCTTCGGCCCAAAAGACCCTGAAGCATACTGTTCAGGCAAATAAGTCTCTGCAGAATTTTCAGAATTAAAGTGAACTCCCAGACATCAAACAAAGCACACACGTAGCTTCCACATGCTCCCTGGGGCCGCAGCAGTCTGGTTTAACACCCAGTACGAGGCCACTGATCATTTTTCCCAGAAGCAGCTCGACTGGTGGTGGTCCTTGGTCTCAGACCAATGGATGGTTTCCACGTTGGTCAGGGGCTACAATATTCAGTTCATTTGTCATTGTCCCAAATTCAATGGGGTAATGGTTATGGTTGTTACACAGCCCGAAAGGTCTCTTGTTCTCAGGTGGGGAAATTTGAGAGCTCCTGAAGAAAGGAGCCATATTAGGCTGGATGGTCAGGAATTGCAGGACACAAATGCACGGCTCATACAAACAGCTCTGGTTTTTAAAAGGCTTTACTGTCGAGGACAGCAGAAGTCAGTACATGAGTAAGCAGTCCAGAAAAAGCAGCAGTACAAAAATCAACAGGCTGGGGGTCAGGTACACACGAGGCAGGCAGGACTATGGAACGCAGGTACAGAGCTGGAATGAAGGCGTGAGAAACTGGTGACGGACAAACGCACCCAGTGAGCTTATATAACCCCAGGTGGTAATCAGCAAATCAGGAACAGATGTGCAATGGAAAGCACCAGAACCAGGGTGTGGTCAGGGAGAGAAAGAAACACCCATCACCAAGAACCAAGCGAGAGACGAGAGAGACAGTGACAGACCTACAAGCAGAAAAACCTAACAAGAGAATAAACAAACCAAAACCAGTGAAATGCAAAAATAGCTTACAGAACAACAGAAGAAACTAAAACAGAAAAGCAAACAAAAACGAAAACCCTGACACACCGGGCCACCATCCACACACCGAGCGGGAGGCAGGGGAATGGCTGGAGGGCATAAAGAACTGGATCTGACTGTTTTAACATGACTCGTGTGGAAAGTGGGATGAATGCATAGCAACCTAGGGAGATGGAGATGACCAGAAACTGGGTTAATTACTTTAGATACCGGGAATGGACCGATAAACCTGGGAGCCACTTTTCTGGGCATGCCTTTTAACTGGAGATAGCTAGTGGACAGCCAGACATTCTGGCCGGGCTCGTAAGTAGGTGCAGAGGACCTCTTCTGGTCGGCAGTGGGCTTATAGGATTGGAAGGTGCAAATTAAGATTCTCTTAGCCTGCTCCCAGGTTTGTCAGCAGCGAAGAATGAGATGGAGGCAGAGAGGACCGAAGAGTTGAGATCTGTGGGAGGAAAGAGAGAGGGTTGATGACCATACATGACATGAAAAGGGGAATAACGAGGGCAAGTGGTTATGGGCAAATTCGATCCAGGGTAGCTGTGTGGACTAGTTGGCAGGCTGTTGTGAAGCTAGTATACAGAGGCCTTTCTGTAACTCTTGATTAAGATGTTCTGTTTGACCACTGGCTTGTGAATGGTAGCCCAATGTTAAATTGGCTGAAACCCAGAGGAGATGGCAGAACTCCCTCCAGAAATGAGACAAAAATTAGGGCCCTCATTCAGATACAATATCCTGGGGAAACCCATATAGCCGAAACACTTGACTTAGTATAACCTCAGCAGTTTCCTAAGCTGACGGGAGTTTGGGTAGAGGCACGAAATGTGCCATCTTAGTCTGTCAACAACAGTGAGGACCACAGTATTACCTTTAGAGGGTGGAAGACCAGTTGCAAAATCCAAGGTTATGTGAGACCACGGATGTGCAGGCACAGGCAGAGGCATTAACAACCCGGCAGGCGGACAATTGGAGTTATACATAGTGCAAGATTGACAGGCATATACATACTCTACAACATCTTTGGATAACCCAGACCACCAAAATCTCTGTTGAATTACAAAAACAGTTTTCTTTATTCCTGGGTGACAGGAAAAGCGACTATCATGCCCCCAGCAGATTACGCCCCCTGAGCATGACCGGAACAAAGAGCTTGCTGGTGGGACAAACATGAGGTCCTGCGACCCCATCAGCAGCAGACCGGACCCTCAATTTGATTTCCCAAGTGATAGCTGAGACAAAGAAGGATACTGGCAGAATTGTTCCCAGATCGGATGGGCGTTGACGTGTTCCCCCTGATGGGACAAAGCGTCTGATTTCCCATTTTTGGAGCCTGGTCAGTATGAAAGTACAAAGTTAAATTGGCTGAAAAAATTGCCCACCTAGCTTGTCGGGCATTGAGACACTTGGCGGATTGCAAATATTCTAGATTTTTATGATCAGTGTAAACCAGAAAAGGCACTTGTGCCCCCTCCAACCAAAGGCGCCACTCCTCCAAGGTCACTTTCACTGCCAGCAGTTCGAGGTCTCCGATGCTATACTTACACTCTGCGGTGGCCAGCTTTTTGGACAAATAGGCGCACAGATGCAAAGTATTGTCCGTGGGGTTGCACTGCGAGAGGACCGCACCCACACCATTGTTGGAAGCATCATCCTCAACCACGAACTGTCGACCATGGTCAGAAAGGAGCAGCACGGGGGCCGTTGTAAAGCACTGCTTTAGAACCATGAAAGCCTAATCACATTCCAGTGTCCAAACGGTCGGAGGGATGATGTGACATTGTGTAATGGAGCCGCCATAGAACTGAAATTCTGAATGAATTTACGATAAAAATTGGCAAAGCCCACGAACCTTTGTACCTCCTTCCGCGAGGAGGGAACAGCCCAGTCATGCTGCGACCTTGCCAGGATCCATCTTAATTTCACCCTCCGTGATTACAAACCCAAACAATGAAACGGTCGATTTATGGAATTCACGCTTGTCTGCTTTTACAAACAAATTGTGACACAACAAGGTCTGGAGTACAGTGCGAACATGTTTGGTGTGAGTTCTTGGGTCAGGAAAGAAAATCAGAATGTCATCCAGGTATACAAAAACGAATTTAAGGTACTCATACATCATTTACCAAATTTTGGAAAACTGCGGGAGCATTGGTGAGGCCAAAAGGCATAACTAAGTATTTGATTAATGACCAGACGGTGTGTTAAATGCTGTTTTCCACTCATCTCCTTCTTTTATTCGGACTAAATGGTATGCATTACGTAGATCAAGTCTGATAAAAAATAAATAAATAAATAAAACTCTTAGCTGCTTATAACAACTCAAAAGCAGGGGAGATGAGAGGCAGTGGTTATGATTCTTAACAGTGATGTCATTAAGCATGCAATAATCAATGCAAGGATGGAGTGACTTGTCTTTCTTCTCGACAAAGTCAAACTCCACCCCTGTGGGAGACAATGAAGCATGAATCAAACCGGCTGCTAGGGACACCTGTATATATTCATTCATGGGAAGGCGTTTAGGGGCCAAGAGTGAAAAGAGCTTTGCCTGATGTGGGCTTGCCCCAGGGAGTAGCTCAATGGCGCAATCGTAATCTTGGTGGGACGGTAATGATTTAGCCTTGTTTTTGCTAAATACGAGTGCCAGATCATAATAGCACGAAGGATCCCCTGCGAGATCTGGATTAGAATCTGGCTGAGGATGAACAGGTTTAGACAGGAAGTTTTATAGGCTGAACCCCACAAAACAATTTCTCGCTTAGACCAATTAAAGTTGGGGCTGTGTTGCTGTAACCAGGGATGTCCCAGAATGAGCAGATGTCATTTTGTGAAACACGTGAAAACTGATTAATTCAGAGTGGTTCTCTGACACTCCGACACTGTCATGGAAACAGACTTTGTATGATGAGTTATACAACCCAATTCATGGCCATCCACAGCACGCACCACAAGAGGGTGTGAGAGCTTAAACAATTTCAGGTGCTTGGACCTGGCAAGACAGGACAAAATGAAGTTAGCATCAGAACCGGAATCAACAAAAGCTGACACGGAAGCTGATGAATTTTCTGAGGACATTTTAGTAGGAATTACATTTTGTGCTGAGGATGGAATAATAGAATTTTGACTCACCCGGATTTTGGCCTGACAATTGGTTATCATGTGACCAGAATGTCCACAGTTAAAACAGAGTCCGTCTTTTCGATGTCGCCGCCTCTTGGTGGAAGAGAGATTGGTGCGACCCAGTTGCATTGGCTCCTCTGTGCTGCGGTGTGGCAGATCCGTGCTCAGGTCAGGTAACTGAGTGGCTCGGCGAGGCCGATGCTGGAGCTGCCAGTCGGTCCGGATGGTGAGAGTGATAAGCACATCAAGGTCTTTGGGCAGATATGTGGCCACAAGCTGGTCCTGTATATTCTTGGCAAGCCCCTGGAAGAAGACGTAATAGAGCGCCGTGGGATTCCAGTCACTCTTGGCTGCCAGAATGTGGAAGTCCACAGCATAGTCAGTGACTTGGCGTCCACCCTACCTGAGCCTCATCAGGGTACGGACTGCTTCATGCCCCAGAGATGTGTGTTGGGAAACCAATTGCAGAGCAGCTGTGAATGCCGGAAGAGAGGCACAGATGCAGATTGGCGACCCCACCCGGCTGTTGCCCACGCCTTAGCACGACCAGTCAGGTGAGTGATTATGTAAGTTATCTTTGCCCTGTCAGATGGGAAGGTACATGACATGAGCTCAAAATTGAACTCACACTGAGTAATAAAAGGTTTGACATCACCGGACTCTCCTGAGAAGCATTCAGATGGAGATAGCCAATCGCAGTAGTCAGGTTCAGGTATGGAAGCCGGTGTGGCTGATGATGGCCCTTGTGTAGGCGCACTGGTGGTGCTGGTGGCCAGAACAGAGGAGGCCTGATGATTGAATCTTGACAAAAGTTGACCCATCTGGGTGCTAAACGATGCCATAAACGAGTCCTAGCGCTTAGCGAGGTCGCAAAACCCGGAAGAAAGAGCTGTGAGGTGGTTTTGTTGCTGTGCAAGCTGCTAACTGTGGTGGCTTACTACCATCTGAAACAGGTTGGAACCAGCTGTGTCCATCGTTAGCCAGTTTGTACTCTCAGGCTGGATGGTCAGGAATTGCAGCACACAAATGCATGGCTCATACAAACAGCTCTGATTTTTAAAATGCGTTACTGTCAAGGATAGCAGAGTAAGCAGACCAGAAAATGCAGCAGTACAAAAATCAGGCAATCAGGCATGGTGGTAGCAATAGGCTGGACGTCAGGTGCACACAAAGAGGCAGGCAGGACTATGGAACACAGGTACAGAACTGGAATGAAGGCACAAGGCATGACAAACATTTGGTGCTACAAAAATAAACTGTCATATCGGCTGCTATAAATGGCTGATAACAATATCCCTAAAAATACTGAATATCACCTGGCCCAATCATAGGTCCACCCGTAATATGAAGTTTTTGTGAGACAAAGTAAACCCCGAGGATGGAGGTCCGGGGCTGTTGATGCTCTGACATGCATTTTAGAGCAATATATTGAAGAAATTTCATGAGACCTTTTGTGAAATATCACAGTCTGAGTATTTATTAGCAGTTACAGTTACACATGTTGTGACAGTCCAGTAAATATTCCACAAACGGTAGGCCTACTAAGTGCACAGCTGTAAAAGTATCCAAGTTGTACTTAACTTTGAGAAATTATTATATAAAGCTTGACTTGGCCATAAAAAGAATTGTAGCAAGTCATTTTTCTACAGTAATGTTCAGTATTTGAGCAGTGAAATAAAGTAATATAGCTTACATTCTTCTTCTTAGAATTACAGGCTATGAAATGATATCGGCACAAGCTACTTATTCTGAGATATTGTGCCAATAAAGCTGCCCATTAACAATAACTTAATGAGTCATGAAAAAAGGAACCTTTGTCTGTGGCCCTGAATGAGAAGAAGGTGTCAAGTGTTTTACAGAATATTTTTTTAAAAAATACTTATTGGGTTAAATTGCATCACCAGTATCAGTGAATAAAAAAATTGTAGTTCATGATTGTCTGTTTGCTTGGATTTTTTTTTTTTTTTTTTCAGGGGAATAAATAAATTTTTAATCATTTTGGCAAGATATTACGAATTCCTTATTTAAGTAATAAAAGTATAGTAGTGCCAAAGAAAATTATTTTCTGGCTTAAATCTTAAAAACCCAGGGGCCATACACCTTCTACTGTTTAAATAATCAGCTTTCATATTATCTCCTTTAAATTTTGGACCATAAACTGCACTTTGAAAAAGCTCTTTACAACTTGTTGAACTTTATTTGTGCTTTACTTTTAATTCACCTATTTGCATTCAATAGCATCTTTCTATTTCATAAAGTGAGAAAACGGAAATGATGTGCATATTAGGAAAACAATTCAAGAAACAGCACCAATCACATTTAAACTTTTGTTTAAAATATAGAAAAAATCTGGATATGGATGTTTTGACACATTTCTGTACTGCTGCTACGGTCATCTATCTACCATTTGACCTCCAGTGTGTTTATGAAGAAGACATATGCAATATCTTTGAACAATTAACAGGCAAGATTGAGAAAGCAGCACATCTTCAACCCATTTGTGCATCCTGCACACACATAGCCACAATACATGGATACCCTTTGGTGCCCTCTGTGCTTAATGGGGTAGAAAATGACCATCTTTGATGGTTTGAACTGCTTACGTGCTGTCCATTTGTATTTATTGTAAGGTCATGAAGTACATAAGCATTGCTCTACTTTATACCTAGGTCTTTCTCATTATGAAATTGTGCATACATGTAGAAGCCCTATTTCTCTTCCCATATTATATTTGTAATCAAATGTGTACATGTGGATACTCTCAAGGAAAATAAGGGCATATATGAAGTGCAGTTTCACCACATTGTACTGGTGAGTGGTATGAGTGGCTCGATATGCTGTCCATGAATATCACAAACAAGATAGGTGACAAGGCGCAGCCCTGGCAGAGGCCAACCCCCAAACGGAAATGCGTCCATCTTACTGCCCAGGACCCAAACACAGCTCTTGCTTTGTGAGTACAGAGATTGGATGGCCCTGAAAAGGGACCACCTCACTCCATTCTTCCACAGTATCTCTTGGGGTACCCGCTCATACACCTTCTCCAAGTCCACAAGACCCATATGGGCATACTCCCAAGCCCCCTCTAGGATCCTTGTGAGAGTGACGAGTTGGTTCCATAACCAGGACGGAACCCAGTCCTCTTCAGTCTGAGGTTTGACTATTGGTTGAAGCCTCCTCTCCAGCACCCTGGAGTAGACTTTACCAGGGAGGCTGAGTGGTGTGATATCCCCTGTAATTGGCACAAACTCTCTGATCCCTTTTTTTAAAATATGGGGACCATCACCCCAGTTTGCCACTCCTTGGGCACTCCATGCAATGTTGAAGAGACATCTCATCCAAGGCAGTCCCTCCACACCCAGAGCCTTCAGCATTTCTGGATGGATGTCATCAAGCTCGGAGCTTTGCCACTGCGGAGTTGTTTAACTACCTCAGTGATATCCACCAGGGAAATTGATGATGATCCCCCATCAGGCTCCAGCTCTGCCTCTACTACAGAGGGTGCTCTAGTCTGATGCATGAGTTCGTTAAAGTGCTCCTTCCAGCACTGGATTACATCCTCACTTGAAGTCAACAGAGTCCCATCCTTTCTGTATGCAGCTTGGATGGTTCCACGTTTTCCTTTCCTGAGGTGCCTCACGGTCTTCCAGAAGCACCTTGGTGCCAACCAAGAGTCTTTCTCTGTGTTTGCTCTGAATTCCTCCCACACCTGCTGCTGTGCCTCCCTCACAGCAGAGGCTGTCGCCTTTCAGGCCTGTCTGTACCTTCCAACTGTCTCCGGAGTTCTCCAAGATCCCAGAAGAACTAACTTTCCTGACCACCGGTGTCCACCACAGTGCTCAAGGGTTGCTGCTCCTTCAGGGACCTAAGACCTTCAGGCCACAGCTCCCCACTGCTGCATCAGCAATGGAAGCTTTGAAATTTGCCCATTCTGATTCAATGCCCCAATCTCCACAGGGATGCCAGAAAGCTCCATTAGAGGTGTGAGTTGAAGATCTGTCAGACAGTGGGCTTCTCCAGACATTCCCAGTTCACTCGCACTGTCCGTTTGGGCTTCCCAGGTTTCTCTAAAGTCTTCCTCCACCCCTGATCTAAATCACCACCAGATGTTTGACCCCTCTCTTCACCCGAGTGTCCAGAATACACTCCTTCATATCAGAGATATGATCACAAAATTGATCGCCCTTCAGCCTAGGGTGCTGTGGTACCATGCAGACTTATGAGCTTTCTTATGCTCGAACATGGTGTTCATTATGGACAATCCATGACTAACACAGAACTCCAATAACAAACGCGTCCAAACAAAACTGATATTTGCAACTGTAATCCAGCATGAACATCCACAAATTATCAGACACAAGGGCTTATTCCCATTCTAATCAATTTTCATCATTTGCATGGTTTACTTTTCTGTAAGTAATTCAGTCCGCAAAGCGTTGTGAAAGGGTGTGGTCGGCTTATCAAAGCTTACCATAGCAACAGCGTCTTCATGCCAAACTGGAAATTCTGTGAGCAGACCACCACAGATTTCTCCATCTCGTCACCTGCATTGAGTTAAATCCACAGTAAATCCATCAATCAATCCAGTTAAATCCATTAGATCCATGCATTTCAGCATAGTCGTCGCTACACTAGTTTCTGTCACTCTCAGCTGATAATGTCATTATTGACACCTGCGCAGCAATGCGTCAGGGTGTGGAGCTATACGCCAAATGTGAAACCGTCAAATATTTTGCCACCGTCTATTTAATATTTCATGGTCTGAAACCTCACACGATTAACGAATCAGATTTGCGGAACAAATGTAATTGGATTAGAATTTGTTTTTGTATATCTTATATTTAGTTTCAGCATCCTTAGTTCTAAATTTTTATTTTTTTTTATTTTTACATGCGTTCTGTAGCCACTTTGTGATCCATGGATTATCTACATTTCATTTGTTCCCAACTTTAGGCACAAATGGGCAGTGTTTATCATATAAACTGGAAATATTAGAGATAAATAATTCATATTCAAGGATTCAAGGATTCAAAGGAATTTTATTGTCATATGCACAGAAGAACATGATCCCTGCACAATGAAATATGTCTACTGCATTTAACCCATCCTAATTGCCAGTAGGAGCAGAAGTCGCCATTAGGCGCCCGGGGACCAGCTCCAGATGTACATCCCTGCCTTGGTCAACAGCAGGGCTGAGCAAACCAACACCGACCCATAACAAACAACACACACACAACACATAGGCCGGCCCGGTACATAAACATATATATGAAAAGCAAAACACGAGGGAAAAGGAGAAAAAAAAAACCCTCATAGCCGCTGCATTACACAGCGGCAATGAGGAAAAAAATCCCCATCAGCACAGAAAAACAATAATCACACAGACAAAAACAAGGACACAAGACGACAACCGAGATTTGAAAAGGTCCAGTTTATCAGAACACTCCGGAGGCAGCCTGTTTGGCACTGTCAACGGCCTTGTCCGACAATCCTGGGGGAGGGGCAGCCCTGAGCAATCTGAGCAGTCCTGAGCACAGTCAACGTCAGAGCTGGAGAAGCTGAGGGGAGGGGGGAAGGCCAGGGAGCGAGGCTTAAGTGTTGATCTTCTGAGGAGGTTTTATCACAGCAACCTTGAAGTGCAGCTGTATTTGGGGCAGCCAAATGAATAGCCAGATTAGCAGACGCCTGAAAGATTTCACAGTTATGAGACTCTCTCTCAATGCATCTGAATGTACAATGTGGTCTTCACAGATGGTCAGAGCGGGTTTCCAGGGCTGCAATTCTATTTGAGATATTTTCCAACGTGCGGTTAACCCCTGCCGACCGCGCAGCCACTGCCTTCCCAATCGTATCAATCATGTAGGGCAGCCTGGAAGGACCAATCAAAGCTGCTTCCACACCAATCAAAGCTGCTTCCTTCCATATTATTTGTCTATGTCCTCAATATAAATGTCTTACTAGTTTTGATGCATTAAGTCCATTCTAAGATTTTCAATAGTGGCATCTGTTATTTTCCTTGTTAAATTACTAGTTTCATGATGATCATTTTTATTGACTGATGAATTAAAGCCAGCAAAAACTGCCAAATAATTACTGACATCACTAAGAAGTAATCCACCCGTTAAATTCCCTACATTAACTTTTAATATATTAATAAGTGTTGCCAGTGGTGGGCACAGATAACCAAAAAATGAACTTCGATAACAGATAATCAGATAACTGAAAAGTTATCTTCGATAAAGATAAAACAGTAAACCACCCAAAAATGTATCGGAAGTTACAGATAACCGATAACAGATAAATTCCAATATTATCTCTGGCACATTTACAACTACTAGCAAAACAAATTTAATAGCTTCTAATAATATTAAAAATAACAACAGACTCAAACAATAAGACTACACTTTTTTCTTTGAACAGTCTGCCCCTGCTGGAAGCTCTTGTTTACTACAGCGCTCCGAGCACAGAGGCACCCCGAGACCCAAACAATGAGACCACACTTTTTTCTTTCAACATTCGGCCCCTGCTGGAAGCTAATGTTTATTACAGCCCTCCCAACACAGAGACACCCTGAGAGCAGCCGTAAAGCCAGCTCTCTATCAATGACAAAGCTCCGGTCATGCGGAAGTCTTGAAAAATAGTCATATTGAGTTATGGTGTTGATTTATAAATAACATTAATACCGATAGAATAACTCCATTAATGTCAATTCTGTCATTTGTACAAAGTTAAAATATAACATATCTTTTAATGTTGACTAATGCACTAATTCTGATGTTTTGTAACAAAGAGATCACAAAGGATTCTGGGTAAACGTGCCTCTGCTAAACACTGATTGGTTCAGTCATTCATTATGTAAACCAACACGTTAATGTGACGTCTGTCGTGTGTTGGTGTTTAAATGTGCTTTTGTAAAATATTCCGTTTTTTTAATTTGTAAATCAGGCATTTTTACGGAGCCCTGGAAGTGTCATCGCAAATTTTTTTGCATGTGGAGAGCATGTTTGCCCACATTCTCTTCACATTCTCTCCTTACAACATTCATTTGATGTTGTAAAACGTGCTTTACAGTGTGCGAGATGATTTTTCATGCAGGAATTTTTTGGACCAAGTTTCAGGTTAATCGTGCGTCCTGCATCGTGTAGTGTTCATGGAGTATCAAGCTGCGGTCAACATCTGACGACCACCTCCTGATCGCTGATCGTATGGTCGAATGAGAATCAAACCTGTTTGATATATTATTGTGGTCGGCCGTCGTGAGGTTATCCTGCTGCTGAAAGCTACAAGCAGCATCCAACCGTTCGCACTGTGCCTGTGCAAACACTGCAGAGCTGTCTTGTAATAATGTTGTTATTATTATTATTATTATTATTTTGCAGTTGTTTTGTTTTTAAACTTCATTTGTAAAAAAAAAAAAAGCCATTTGCAAAGCAAAAAAGTTGATTTGACAATCATCTGACATAACCGGGGTCAAAATAAATAGAACACTGCCATCTACTGGTTCCCAGACACTGCCATGAACACTACTGGCCAGTAGATGCTAGATGGCAGTAGAGGCTTTCAAAACAAATTCTAGATAATCCCTGTCTGCTCACATTTAAAATGCGTGGAATTTAACAAACGCAATTAAAAAAAATCGTCAAATTATGCAGAATGGCATCAGAATGATGAATCGGCGCGCAGCCAAAAATTTTCCTATTTGAGTTCCAGAACGTTCTGACAGCTATCTGCAGAGGTCCACACAGTTGGTCAAATTGGCCGGCGGCCCCGAGTGTGATGCACATGTTCAAAAGCGCCGTTGAGATGGGACACCCATGTGCAATCTGAGGACCATCTGACTGCATTTTTCATATTCTGATGGCGGCAAAACAGGATCCGACACAATTTGAGCGCATATGAGAGAACCTCGAGATGGATCTGGCATGGTATGCCTGCCGGTATGACCTGCATGTGCCACGTACAATAATGTCCACTGGCGTGCACGCTGCCGCAAATCTGAACAGGCTGTTATATCCACAATAGACCTTAAAGTACAGATATTTGGCCATTCATTCCTTCCCATGCATGACGTAAATAATCTGAATATTGTCTTCATCATAACAGTATATAACACGGGCACCTATGCCTCACTGTGGTGCACAGTAATGCATTATTGCACGCATCAGGCTTGGAGCTGAAGGGATCTCACATTGTAATATATGATCATCTTCTAACTCTGTAGGAGATATGACATGGAAATGTTGTGCCAGGCCATTACGACATTAATAAACATGAATCTCACCTCTAGCAGCGATCCAGGAGTGTTTCACAGCATGGTCGTGAATGTGGAGCCACACTGCAGCCTGTGGTAAAAATCCCCCCCCCCCCCCCCCCCCCCCCAAAAAAAAACAAACAAAAAAAACAAATTGATCCCTTGTGATAATCCAACCATTGCGGAGTCCAGAGTTGCATTGTGCTGCTGAAGTGAGCAAAAAAGAAATTAAAGTTTCCTGGAAAGGCACTCCGTCTGAAGCTTGGGACAGCATGGCACAATGCCAGCAAAGCTGTCCAATGGCATGCGCGTGTGCTCAGTGGCTCATGCAGCATTATGCATACACACACAGACACACAGCTGAGTGATAATTACAGCCCCATGCATGTGTGCGGAGCGTGAGGAACACAGCGCTGCCTACCACACTGGGCCCGTGTTTGCCATCCAAATGTTTTGACATCGGGCAGTCAACAGCGCCTTTTATGGCCATCTGACGGCAGTCTGTGTCATCTACCTGTTGTCTACATGTACTTTGGATGCTATCTTGCAGGTGTGGACGAGGTCATCCAGATGAGTTTTGACACTGCTGACCACGCCTCTTTTCCTCCCGACTGCGTTGGATTATGGCAATATTTGCTGTGTCAGGCATGGTTCCTGCGCATTCTTGCTATGTGTGACAGGGGCTTTATTGTTTCTCCTACTTTTATTGTACTTCTACTTCTCTCATTTCTTATTTTGCCCATCATCATTGTTACACCCAACATCTATCTCAGCAAAATGGAAAATGGTGGCATGAAGGTGACAAAGCAGTCTTCCAGAAGGCCATATATGAGTTCCATCCTCAGCAAGGCAGGAGAATATGGTTTGGGAAGTTTAGTGAGTGGCATTTGTGTGATTTTATCACATTATCAAAATCAACTGATTCAAATCCTGATTTATATCTCTGCAAAAAAAAATATTTTGCAAGTAGAGGCATCTAAAAGGTCACAAGGCAAGATAATCAACATTAATGTCAGTATGAGGTTGCAGTGTGTTCCATTAGAATAATCAGAAATATTGATTTTTAAATTGCAGTAATGTTAAAAAATGTCAGGCACCTGACAGTTTTGGTACAGGTATCCTGTCTGGGGTTTCCCTTCCATTAGGGAGTTTATTTGGAAAACAAGTAACAGTGAGCACTTGGACCATGGTATTAGTGCTACCATCTGACCACTAGTATACAGTTTATAAATATTTGAGTGAAATGGTAATAATATTTGCACAAGTTGAAAATATTCATTGCATGAATGGAAAGACATTCATTATTTGTTTTATATGACACCTAAATAGATCGCCATCATTTTATTTCCTGAGGCCAAAATATGGCCATTGGGTGTTGCATGTTGGGAAAGTGTAGGAACACGGACCCACAACAGGGGGAGCAAATGAACGGACAATGGAGGAAGTCAAATAACAACACTTTACTGTTGTGAATAAGCACAACAAACACAACAGATTACAACAATAGACAAAGAAGTCAATTCACAAAATGTGTCACGTGGGCAGGCTCGAAGATAAGAGACGTCTGTCCAAAGCAGAACCGGAACCACACGATTTCCTCCGCCACCGAACCCCGGGAATACTGGAGCCGCCAAGTCCCGAACTCCCAGGTGGCCACTGCCTCCGCGTGTCAGATCTGGTACTGCTGGCGAGGAACAAAAACAGTTAAATGTGGGTGCGTTTGCACCCAGCAACCCGTATGGCGGGAAAACCACCTCCACCTCTCGTCGGAAGAATGTCTGCTATTTAACGCACAAAAGTAACAAAGTGTTAATGTCAAAAAGACAACACAGTCGGCTGAGTACTGTACCTCCTAGGTAGAGCGATATCTCGGCAAAGAGGTGGAGATGTCGTCTTGCTGATATACCACTGCTGATCAGATGATTGGTGACAGCTGTCGTAGGCAATAAGTGACAGCTGTCACCCCGGCTGCTCCTGTGAGGCGGCAGCGCCCTCTGGTGCCTGGAGCCCGCACTCCAGACAGGGCGCCCTCTGGTGGTGGTGGGCCAGCAGTACCTCCTCTTCAGCGGCCCACACAACAGGACCCCCCCCTCAACGGGCGCCTCCTGGCGCCCGACCAGGCTTGTCCGGGTGGCGGCGGTAGAAATCGGCCAGGAGGGCCGGGTCCAGGATGAAGCTCCTCTTCACCCAGGAGCGTTCTTCGGGTCCGTACCCCTCCCAGTCCACCAAATACTGGAAGCCCCGGCCCATCCTACGGACATCCAAGAGCCGGCGCACAGTCCAAGCCGTCTCGCCATCGATGATCCGGGCAGGAGGTGGCGCCGGACCCGGAGCACAGAGGGGTGAGGTGTGATGCGGCTTTATCCGGGACACATGGAAAACAGGATGGATCCGCAGTGAGGCCGGAAGCTGAAGCCTGGACTGATGACCTTAAGGATTCTGAAGGGACCGATGTAACGGTCCTGTAGTTTAGGGGAGTCCACTTTCAGGGGAATGTCCTTTGTGGACAACCACACCTCCTGCCCTGGCCGATACGCAGGGGCCGGGGTCCGCCGACGGTCTGCATGGGCTTTTGCCCTCGTCCGGGCCTTTAGCAAAGCAGAACGGGCGGCGCGCCACACCCGACGGCACTTCCGCAGGTGGGCCTGGACCGAGGGCACACCAACCTCTCCCTCAACCACCGGAAACAACGGGGGCTGATACCCCAGACACACCTCAAAAGGGGAGAGGCCGGTGGCTGAAGACACCTGGCTGTTATGGGCATACTCGATCCAGGCCAAATGGGAACTCCAGGCCGCCGGGTGCGCGGCCGTCACGCAGCGCAGGGCCTGTTCCACCTCCTGATTGACCCGTTCTGCTTGCCCGTTGGTCTGAGGATGATACCCGGACGAGAGACTCACCATGGCCCCCAGTTCCCGGCAGAAGCTCCTCCAGACTTGCGAGGAGAACTGGGGACCGCGGTCGGAGACGATGTCTGTTGTAATCCCATGCAGTCGGACGACGTGGTGGACCAGGAGGTCCGCTGTCTCCTGGGCAGTCGGGAGCTTCGGAAGGGCCACGAAGTGGGCCGCCTTGGAGAATCGGTCCACTATCGTGAGGATGGTGATGTTGCCCTGGGACGGCGGCAGGCCCGTGACAAAATCCAGGCCGATGTGGGACCAGGGGCGATGAGGCACAGGCAGCGGATGGAGCAGTCCCGATGCCCTGCGGTGGTCAGCCTTGCCCCTGGCGCAGGTGGTGCAGGCCTGGATATAATCCCGGACGTCGGCCTCCAGGGACGCCCACCAGAAGCGCTGCCGGACAACTGCCACGGTCCTACGCACCCCTGGATGACAGGAGAACTTGGACTGCAGCCCTGGCCTCTGGTGGGACGTAAAGTTTGTTCTTCGGCCCAGTTCCGGGATCCGGGCTCCGTGCCAGGGCCTCCCGGACGGTTTTCTCTACGTCCCAGGTGAGGGTGGCCACGATAGCGGACTCCGGGATGATAGGTTCCGGTGGATCCGACAACTCCGTTTTGACTTCGTCTTCATGCACCCGGGACAAGGCATCCGATCTCTGGTTTTTGGTCCCAGGGCGGTAGGTGATCCGGAAGTCAAAACGGCCGAAGAACAGTGACCAGCGGGCTTGCCTGGGGTTCAGCCGCTTGGCGGTCCTGATAAACTCCAGGTTCCGGTGGTCAGTGAAAACCGTGAATGGCACGGACGTTCCCTCCAACAGATGTCTCCACTCTTCAAGAGCCTCTTTCACCGCAAGGAGTTCTCGATTGCCGACGTCATAGTTCCGTTCAGCCGGGGTCAACCTGCGTGAAAAGTAGGCACACGGGTGAAGTACCTTATCGGTCTCTCCGCTCTGGGACAGCACGGCTCCTATCCCTGAGTCAGAGGCGTCCACTTCAACCATGAACTGGCGGCTAGGGTCGGGCTGCACCAAAACTGGCGCAGTAGAGAACCGTCGTCATAACTCCTTGAACGCGGCTTCGCACCGATCCGACCAGGTGAAGGGGACTTTTGGAGAGGTCAGGGCTGTCAGGGGGCTAACTACCTGACTGTAGCCCTTAATGAACCTCCTATTGAAATTAGCGAAGCCGAGGAACTGTTGCAGCTTCCTACGGCTTGTTGGTTGGGGCCAATCTCTCACCGCCGCAACCTTGGCCGGATCAGGGGTGACGGAGTTAGAGGAGATGATAAACCCCAGGAAGGACAAAGACGTGCGGTGAAACTCGCACTTCTCGCCCTTCACAAACAGTCGGTTCTCTAACAACCGCTGCAGGACCTGACGTACATGCTGGACATGGGTCTCAGGATCCGGAGAAAAGATGAGAATATCGTCCAGATATACGAAGACGAATCGGTGCAGGAAGTCCCGCAAGATGTCGTTAACCAAGGCTTGGAACGTCGCGGGGGCGTTGGTGAGGCCTAACGGCATGACCAGGTACTCAAAGTGACCTAATGGGGTGTTAAATGCCGTCTTCCATTCGTCTTCCTTCCGGATCCGAACCAGGTGATACGCATTTCTAAGATCCAGCTTAGTAAAGATTTTGGCTCCATGCAGGGGGGTGAACACGGAATCTAACAATGGCAACGGGTATCGGTTGCGAACCGTAATCTCATTCAGCCCCCTGTAATCAATACATGGACGAAGTCCGCCATCTTTCTTGCCCACAAAAAAGAAACCTGCCCCCATCGGGGAGGTGGAGTTCCGGATCAGCCCGGCAGCTAATGAGTCCCGGATGTAGGTCTCCATTGATTCGCGCTTAGGTCGTGAGAGGTTGTACAGCCTGCTGGATGGGAACTCAGTGCCTGGAACCAAATCAATGGCACAATCGTACGGACGGTGCGGTGGAAGGGTGAGGGCCAGATCCTTACTGAAGACGTCAGCAAGATCGTGGTACTCAACCGGCACTGCCGTCAGATTGGGAGGGACTTTGACCTCCTCCTTAGCCTGTGAACCGGGAGGAACCGAGGATCCTAAACACCCCCGATGGCAGGTTTCGCTCCACTGAACCACCACCCCAGACGGCCAATCAATCCGGGGATTGTGCTTCAACATCCATGGGATGTCCAAAATCACGCGGGAGGTAGAAGGAGTTACAAAAAACTCAATCTCCTCCCGGTGGTTTCCAGACACCACCAGAGTTACTGGTTGTGTCTTGTGTGTGAATAAAGGGAGGAGGGTGCCATCTAGTGCCCGCACCTGCAATGGCGAAGGAAGCGCCACCAGAGGGAGCCCTACCTCCCTTGCCCATCTGCTGTCTAGCAGATTCCCTTCTGACCCCGTGTCCACCAGTGCTCGGGCTTGAAGGGTTAAATCCCCGCTCAGGATTGTGACTGGGAGTCGTGTGGCAATTTGTGTGTGTCTCACTTGAATGTTTTGACCCCCCCTTAGCCCAGTCTCTAAGGGCGAGTGTTGTCGTTTTGGCCGTTTGGGGCAGTTTCTCTATGTGTGCTCTTTTGAGCTGCAGAGAAAACACTCTCCACGGATCAGCCTCCCCATTTTGGCCCTGTGCGTTTCCCTAACAACGTCAGCAGGGGGAGCTGTTGCCCCACAAAGCGCATTCGGCTGTTGAACGACCAATGGGAGAGCAGGGAGCGCAGGCGTCTGCAGGAGACGTGATTGGTGAGCTGCAGCACATTCTCACCGCCTTTACGGCTCGGTTGGATCAGATGACTGAGCAAAACATCCTCCTGAACCGCAGGGTGGACGCTCTCTCCGCACAGATGGCGGCGAGCGCTCAGGGCGCTGCTGCAGCTCGTCCTCCTGCCGATCCTGTGCAGGATATAAACGTTCCAGTGGTGGTTCAACAGCCGGGTGACGCCCCTCGGAGTCCATGACGCTGGCCGAGATATCCTGTTGGGAAAGTGTAGGAACACGGACCCACAACAGGGGGCGCAAATGAACGGACAATGGAGGAAGTCAAATAACAACACTTTACTGTTGTGAATAAGCACAACAAACACAACAGATTACAACAATAGACAAAGAAGTCAATTCACAAAATGTGTCACGTGGGCAGGCTCGAAGATAAGAGACGTCTGTCCAAAGCAGAACCGGAACCACATGATTTCCTCCGCCACCGAACCCCGGGAATACTGGAGCCGCCAAGTCCCGAACTCCCAGGTGGCCACTGCCTCCGCGTGTCAGATCTGGTACTGCTGGCGAGGAACAAAAACAGTTAAATGTGGGTGCGTTTGCACCCAGCAACCCGTATGGCGGGAAAACCACCTCCACCTCTCGTCGGAAGAATGTCTGCTATTTAACGCACAAAAGTAACAAAGTGTTAATGTCAAAAAGACAACACAGTCGGCTGAGTATTGTACCTCCTAGGTAGAGCGATATCTCGGCAAAGAGGTGGAGATGTCATCTTGCTGATATACCACTGCTGATCAGATGATTCGTGACAGCTGTCGTAGGCGATAAGTGACAGCTGTCACCCCGGCTGCTCCTGTGAGGCGGCAGCGCCCTCTGGTGCCTGGAGCCCGCACTCCAGACAGGGCGCCCTCTGGTGGTGGTGGGCCAGCAGTACCTCCTCTTCAGCGGCCCACACAACATTGCGAAGACTTTCTGTGCATTCATCCATCTATCTGTCTGTCTGTGTTCAGTATAAGTCCAGTCCTATTACTGCCAGGGTCTTAAAATTCACAGGGATATTCTTGGGACACAGACCTTGGACAAGTTCAAAAATGGATGACCTTGACCTATTTAAGTGGTCCAAAGGTCACATTCTGTTTCCTATTTTTATTCTCATATGGCTGAGGGTATTTTAGCATTACATTATACTTTGTTGATATTTTACTTAAAATAAGGCATTTCTTTTCAGAGAAGGAATTGCAGGGCAGTAGGACCTACTGGTTCAATCTGGCCAGCAGGCAGTTACTGAAACATCGATGAGTGGGCACCTGAGCAGCTTAGTCTTGCGTGTGTTTGTCTGTGTGTCGACGCATGCCTGCTTTCTTAATTTCAGTGAAAAATCACAACAAGAAGTCAAATTCTTTATCTGCCAGAACTTCAACAGCTGTTAAAGATGTCCCCACAAATACAGCGACTGCTGGATTTACCTTCCTCAGACCATGGAAGCATTTTAATGAGAAGCTAATGAAGACAAAGAATTGTACAAAACAGATGGGAGAAAAATGCACAGTAAATAGTACCACAAACGCACGCTAGTGATGTCACCCATGCAATGAGATAAATAATGGATGCCATGTGACACAAAATGCACCAATCAAATAGCAAGGATCTATTTAGGTGTCCTACAAATGCCAGTGCTTACTCTGAATACAGTCAGTGTAGGGTGTAGGTCACTGTCATTATTTTATGTTATAGTCATCTTGCATTTTAAGAGGTCAGCATGGCCCAAAGTACGATGTTCACTTGTCATCACTTGTCTTTATCAGAATTTTAAAATCTCAGTGCTGAATATGTCGTAATATTAACATAGTAATGAAATATGTGTACTGACCTACTCACATACCTATTGAATGACTGCATTAATGCTATACATGTCCTTCAAATCTCTGGCAATACACACAATTTTGGTGTCTGTTGACAAAATACCTATACTTGTTAAGGATGGTGTGTCAAACTAGGAGCCCACAGGCCACATCCATCCACCAGAGCAGTAGTGTATTGCCCACAGCATGCTTTATTTTATTTGGTTTGTCAGATCATTTTCCTTTGTGAGACCAATGCATTTGTTGGCCTCAGAATTACATCTCTTCTTTTTGTGTATGTGTGGTTATGTTGGTTTCATCAAACATTGACCACTGATGTGCACTGGGTAGATTTGAGGTAGTGTGTGAAGCAACTGGGATGAGTATCAGCACCTTGAAAAGTAAATCCGTGGTCCTCTGTCAGAAAAGGACGCATTGTCCCTTCTGGGTCAGGGGAGAGTGATTGCCCCAAGTGGAGGAGTTCAAGTATCTTGTTCACAGTTGGTGATAACATGGATTATGAGACTGATTGATGGATTGGGGCTGTATCTGAGGTCTTGTGGATGCTGTACTGGACCATTGTTGTGAAGAAAAATCTGAGCTTGAGGCGAGGCTCTCGATTTTCAAGTCTGTGTGCACCTGTCCTCACTTATGGTCATGAGCTTTGGGTAATAACCAAAAGAACAAGATTCATGAGGCAAGTGCTTGTAATGATATTCCTTCTTAGGGTATCCTGCTTACACTCGGGCAGATTTCAATATGCGTGAGTGGCTCCTTCACGTCGAAAGGAGGCAGTTGAGGTCTGAGGGAGGAAGGGAGATCCAGACACATTGAGTTGGGAGGAGTCCCTGATAGTGCAACAGATAACCGAAACAATCCTTCAAATGGTGGTACAAGCACCAGATTCGTACAAATACTCCTTAGACATAACTGTTTTGAAAAATAACCAACTGGCCACATGAATTTTCAGGAGGCGGCCAGGTAGGGGTCATTTGAAGATTTAGCTACACAGGGGTCAAAATTTAAAAATGTGCCAATCATATTGAAAACTACACCATGATTTGTCTGATCACAACAATTCCAAAATGGTTTATTTTGGACTATCTATGAGTAAATGTTATGGAGTTATGGGTTAAAATCAGAAAGGATGGTGACAAAGGTCAATTTCAGTTTGTACAGTGGTCAAAAGTTAAAGTTGCTCCAATTTACATAAAAGTGGTGCAAATTATTGGCTGAGTTAATGGGCTTTAAACAGGAATAGTTTACACCATGTGTCATGCTTAGTTTTCAAGTTACAGTGTAACATATGTCATATGTCATAGAATCCAATGGACGTTGACATTGTTTGGCCTTTACTTAGGAGACCAAACATTCAACACAGTCAAAACTATTCCATCTATTAATTCTGTTTTTATTTAATTTTTTTTAAGAACATTGAACCAACAGATAAAGCAGACAGCATCAGTTAAATGTCAGCTTTGTTTTTCTTTGAATGAAAAAAAAATCTGCCTATTTGCTTGCTGGTGATGAACATCTTGATATTATGTGCTGCACAGCTTGTTATATTTATATGAAGCTTAAATTATTTTGAAGTGTCTGAGGAATTGCTTTGTTTGTGGTTCATGCATGGAGCTACTGCTTTGCTGGATGTAGACTCATGATGCCAGTCTCCGTGCTGGCATACCAGGCAGTTGGTGGGTAAGCTGGTTTGAGTAAATTATGGCTTGTTTGTCAGAAGCTGTTAGACCAACAAGCTCATCATGCATTTTTCATCAGGAAGTACACTACGCTAAATGCCTCAAATATGAAATAAATTAGCCTCTTCAGATGAAAAGGTTTGCAGTGATACCAGTTGTGCTTTTGTTGAGAGAATGAAGTCAGAATCCTCATCTTGTGTACCACACACTCTAGGGAAAAGTTGAATTGTTATTCATAGGCATTTCTTTTTGCATGTTATCTGAATCAGTTTTTTTATGTAATATTTTATATTTACACTTTACCAAAATACTCTTGATCGAAAAATGGTCATAATTATGTGTGGATGTGATTAACACATTCTCATCAAACATTTCCTTGTCACATATTTGTCCCTGTCACCCCAATGGAGGGTCATAAAAATGCTGTCCGTGCATCCATGCAAAATGCTGTACTCCCTATAACCTTTCTTAGATTTGAGAAAGGTTTGCCAATTTTGCAGCAGGGATAAAGGTCTAGGCCAAGTTTGTTGATGACCTTGCTAAATAGTGACGGTCACAGAACTCAGACTCTTGTCTCTGTATGATAAAAATTGTAATTGCAATAACATTCCAAACATGTCAGGCATTCATTCATTTTCTACTGCTTATCTAGGTCCAGGTCATGGTGGCATAGCAATGGGGTGAAATAAGATTTTATCTATTGATGCCATTATTGAATCTGCTTATTGATCTGAATCTTTATCACATGGGTCTGTTGATGAACAAAATAACTATACCTGTTCGTTATGGTGTGTCAAACTAAGAGCCCGTGGGCCATATCATGCATTGAACCAGTAGTTTAACCACAGAAAATTCACATTTTCTGTGTACAAAAAGTAGGCTTTACAGGTTTTCTATGTCAACATTTTATTGAGTCTTAAAGTAAATAAATATGAAATTGGTCACTGGATCCTTTATTTCTGGGACAGGTTCATCAAGGAGTCTGTAAGACCATATTTTAAAAATTGTTTTGGTGATTTGGAATGTTGTCACGTATTGTAATAAATATTCCAGAGAAATGCAAGCGCTTCTCTCAGAATTTAGAAGAATAGGCCTGATAGAAGTTTCTGTTGGAAGTATTTTAGATATAGGATCAGGAGGTTACGTGAATTGGAAACTTTATAATTGTTGAGGGCTCCCTTGTAAAAGAGAACTTGATCTCAGTGGGACTACCCTGGTTAAATAAAGGTTAAATTAAAGTGGGAGGGGGAAGTGTTGGCTTTTTAAATACTTGAAAGACACTGGACTCGACAGGATTTAGTACTGCTATAATGGACTGATGCAGAAGGTGGTAGCAATGTAACAATTAGGATGCCAGCTGCCATTAAATGCCACAGAAGGAGAGAGGGTGTGTTTGCTCTATATCACAGGAGCGCATTTTGAGGTCTGCGCGCATTTCTGTATTCACAAAATGCGTCAAGAAACCAAAAAAAAATGCGTAAAAGTACTTCATTTACTCATATTTGTCAGTCTTTGTAAATCGTCGGACTCGGACCCATTGATTGTGCAGCTAATCCCATTTCCTCAGCGGAGCATGCGAGAGACAAAAACAAATGTGTTTTCATCGTGGCGAGTGGTCGGAGCCATCTCAGACCACCAGCTAGCTCCGGCGTAGTGTGAACTGAATAACTGATAAGGGAATCGTTGTGCCAAAAGTCTATTGATGTCGGTGGATTGAATCATTTCTTATCAGGAACCTGTTTTCGATACTCGTCCCTACGGTGGCAGCAGTCCAAACACCTCATCCCACACTTCCTTATCTTTGGCCAAGTCCTGTAACTCTTCCTGGAGGACCCTGAGGCATTCCCAATACAGTTGGGAGATATAATCCCTCCAGTATATCCTGGGTCTTCCCCAGGGCCTCTTCACGGTTGGGCATGCTTGGAAAATCTCACTAGGGAGATGACCAGGGATCATCCTCACCAGATGCGTGAACCACCTCAGCTGGTTCCTTTTGATGTGAAAAGCAGTGGCTCAATTTGGAGTCCCTCCCAGAGGACTGGGAGCCCCTTCCTGGATTGTAGTCTTATCATGATGAAGGTGTTTGTGTGCTCTATTGAAGCTAAGAGCTGTGTTGTCTGGCGTATTAGCTAATGGTAGGCCCACCCTTGGCAGATTGATCCCCACTGAGAGACAGACAAAGGGTCATCCAATAGACTCTTTATGATGGACACAAAAAAAGGACCGTCACCTTGCCCACATTAGCAAAACTGGAGCCTCCTCCTGGAGCCAGGCCTAGAGGGGGAGCTTGAAGCCAAGCACCTGGTGGCTCAGGCTCAGACAAAAACAACAGGTATCACCTTCATGTGGACTCACCACCCAGAAGGGGAGTGTAAAGGGTCTGGAGCGCTATGTTGTGTGCAGTGGACAGGAGCAAATGCCCGTGTGGACTGATGCTCTGTTATGGTACATATTTCAGACAGGTTCAGCAAATTTGGAGCAAACGTGTCATTCAGTGTCACGGCCATCTGCAATGATGACTGACCATTACCTAATTTTGAAGGTCAGTGGGCCAAAAATATCTACAACACTGTACTCCCAATAAGCTTTCAAAGAAATAACACAGGTTTACCAATTTGGAAGCAAGAATTCATCACTTGAAGATTGAGGTCAACTTTGCCTACACCTAGTTTTGAAGGTCACAGAGCTCAAACTATAAATTTCAAGGCATTTTAATTTGGAGCAAGGATGCATGCCTTGAAAACCAAGTTTGTACTCCAGCACTGCAGCCTTCAGGCCCTTTTCACTCAGATGTCCACATCTTTTACACACCTTTTCCAAACCATTAAAAAACATGACTTGGACACAAATAGTTCCTTGTTGACTTTTTTTTTCTCCGAATGTAGTCTTCCCAATAAAAACTTGGAAACTAGTCGTGACAGTGATGATTAGTGCAGTTTGAAGTTGCTTTGTTATATTATCATTATGACATGGCTGCATCAAAATTTTGCCCACTGACAAATAGGTAGGGGACTACATGTATTTCTGCGATGGGACCTTCAGGCCAATATCCCATTTTTGCTTGCAAGATGAAATGTGTGAATTTTTTTTTTTTTTTACTTGTCCACTGTGTTTGAAGTAAACCTGGTTTCGACTTTCTGTACAAGTATATATCGTTTAAAGGGAATAAGGAAAAATGCTGCCAAAACACATGGAGCATATCTTTGACCTGGCAAAGTGGCACACAAAGTGGACACTAGGTGTTTTCACACCTAGTGTCCATGTTGTTTAGATAGCAGACATTTATGCTGATGTGGACATGTTAATCTTCATCAAATTTTGCCACAAACTGGGCAATAGCCAGGTGGAAACCATTCGGATTATTCAGACGGCTTTCGGTGACGATCCTCTGGGCATCACACAGATTAAGGAGCGGTACAACCAGTTTAAAGACGGCCGCACAACGGTGGAGAGCGAGCCACGCGCCTATCGGCATCAACACGCTGAAATGACCAGATCATTTCCAAAGTGAACACCGATGATGTGGGACCATCGTGTGATTATCCGAGAAATTGCGGAAGAGATGGACATCAGCACTTTTTCGGCACATTCCACTGTGAAAGAAGATTTTGTCATGAAAAGAGTGGCGGCGACATTCATCAGCACGAAGCTGATGGCGCAGCAACAGCGCTGCCGTGATGAAGCCTCACAGGACATGTTGTAACATGCCCAGCTCGTCAACCATTTGGAAGATTCAGACGGCTTTCGGTGGCTTTTCAGTCATGTGACTATCCGAGAAATTGTGGACAAGCTGGACATGGCAGTGCTGATGTACACCTCTTCCACAATTTCTCAGTTAACTCACGACGGCCCCACATCACCACAGTGTTCACTTTGGAAATGATCCGGTCATTTCAGCGTGTTGATGCCGATCGGAGCGCGGCGCGCCCTCCACCATTGTGAGGACGTCTTTAAACCGGTTGTACCGCTCCTTAATCTGTGTGATGCCCAGAGGATCGTCACAGAAAGCCATCTGAATAATCCGAATGGTTTCCACCTGGCTATTGCCCAGTTTGTGGCAAAATTTGATGCAGTCGCGCTGTTCCAGTTGTTCCGCCATTTCCTTGCAAAGAATAAACGACGAGAGACTCCACCCATCCTCACACAAAGGCTGCTTACAAGCAAATGACGCAACCGACAGGCGTGAAAAAAATCACACATGCACACAAAGGTTCATGGTTTGCTCATGCAAGCACACGTGATTCAAATCCATCAGGTTTTTGAAAAAAAATAAGTCGGATACTTTTCTAACAGACCTCGTGTGTATGTATGTATGTATGTATGTATGTATAGATAGATAGATATACGAGGTCTGTTAGAAAACTATCCGACCTTTTTATTTTTTGCAAAAACTATATGGATTTGAATCACGTGCGATTGCGTCAGCCAAGCTTGAACCTTCGTGCGCATGCGTGAGTTTTTTCCCGCCTGTCGGTTGCGTCATTCGCCTGTGAGCACGCCTTGTGGGAGGAGTGGTCCAGCCTCCTTAGCGGATTTTCATTGTCAGGAAATTGGCTGATCGACTGCCGCTTTACTGCATCAAAATTTTTTCAGAAACGGTGAGAGACAGTCAGTTGGAAACCATTTGGAAAATTCAGATGGCTTTCGGTGAAGATCTTATGGGGATCACACAGATTAAGGAGTGTTACAACCAGTTTAAAGACGGCGCACAATAGCGGAGGGCGCGCCGCGCTCCGAGCGCGATCAACAGGCTGAAACGACCAGATCATTTCCAAAGTGAAGGCTGTGTTGATCCGGGACGTCGTCTGACTACTACAGAAATGGCAAAAGATGTGGACATAGCACTTTTTTGGCACATTCCACTGTTACAGGAGTTTTTGTCATGGAAAGTGGAGCCGAGGAATTTGCCACGGAGCAGCTAATGGCGCGTGACAAACGCATCTCCGTGTTGGTCTCACAGGACATGTTCTAACATGCCCAGCTCTTGCACCATTTGGAAGATTCAGATGGCTTTCGGTGGTTTTTCAGTCGTGTGACTATCTGAGAAATTGTGTTCGAGCTGGACATGCCACAACATGTCCTGTGAGGCTTCATCACGGCGTTGCTTTTTTGTTGTGCTCCTCCGTCCCGACGAGCGAATTCCTCCGCACGTCTTTTCATGACAAAAAACTCCTGTAACAGTGGAATGTGCCGTTCATTTCCAAAGTGAACGCTTTGTTGATCCGGGACGTCGTCTGACTACCAGAGAAATGGCTGAAGAGTTTGACATCAGCAATTTTTCGGCATGAAAAGACGTGTGGAGGAATTCGCTCGTCGGGACGGAGGCGCACAACAAAAAAGCAACGCCGTCATGAAGCCTCACAGGACATGTGGCATGTCCAGCTCATCCACAATTTCTCAGCTAGTCGCACAACTGAAAAGCCACCGAAAGCCATCTGAATCTTCCGAATGGTGCAAGAGCTGGGCATGTTAGAACATGTCCTGTGAGACCAACATGGAGGTGCGTTTGTCCCGCGCCATCAGCGGCTTCGTGGGGAATTCCTCCACTCCTCTTTCCATGACAAAAACTCCTGTAACAGTGGAATGTGCCGAAAAAGTGCTATGTCCACATCTTCTGCCATTTCTGTAGTAGTCAGACGACGTCCCGGATCAACACAGCCTTCACTTTGGAAATGCTCTGGTCGTTTCAGCCTGTCGATCGCTGCTCGGAGCGCGGCGTGCCCTCCGCCATTGTGCGCCGTCTTTAAACCGGTTGTAACACTCTTTAATCTGTGTGATCCTCATAAGATCTTCACCGAAAGCCATCTGAATTTTCCGAATGGTTTCCACCTGGCTGTCTCTCACAGTTTCTGAAAAAATTTTGATGCAGTAAAGCAGCAGTCGATCAGCCAATTTCCTGACAATAAAAATCCGACGAGGAAGCTGGACCACTCCTCCCACAAGGCGTGCTCACAGGTGAATGACGCAACCGACAGGCGTGAAAAAACTCACGCATGCGCACAAAGGTTTAAGCTTGGCTGATGCTATCGCACGTGATTCAAATCCATATAGTTTTTGCAAAAAATAAAAAGGTCGGATAGTTTTCTAACAGACCTCGTGTATATATATAGCTAGATAAATAGATTATGTGATGTGTGCCTATGATGAGGAATTTGAGTTTATTGATTATTTTTGAGATACCTGTGTTTTGCTGTTCTGCTCACATGTTTTGTGGTTTTGTTGCAATAAGTATAAGTTGCTGATGTAAAAGGGGTAGGTGTATATAAGATTTGCTTCTACCTACACTCTTTCGTTTGCATGGGTTGATTGAGAAATCAGTTTTATTTATTTTGTTTTTATTTTGTTGCTAAGTTCTTTTTTCCTTGAACCGAATAAACTTGACACTTGGGTAATTTAAAACTTTTTTTTAATTATTTTTATTGACCTCCAAGTTGGCCAGCAGTACAATCATAGACCACAAGAGTGTCACAACCTCCACTTTGTAAATCAGTGTTGAAGGTGAAAACTTCAACATATTGAAACTATTTGTAATTATCCATACACAAGGTATTTAGCAGTTTCAGTTACTTTAAATTCAGTTTACCAAAATATGTTGTACATTACTATAAAGGGGCCTGTCCTGTCTGTCAGCATCTCACAAGATGAATGTAAAGTGTAATGTAATGTAAAGTGTCCACCAAGAGAACCTAAACATGTAGCAAAAGCTTGCTCAAGCTAAAAAAAAATTGTCGCTGTTGTACTTAAAAATTAACAGCAGTGCTGGACAGGTAACAGAAATAAAAGAAATGATTATAACCTTATATTAATTAGCTCGCTGAGGAGGCAGTCAGTCCGGCAAAATGTTGCCAGTTGTTTGATCCATCCCCACCCCTCAAGAGTAACCATCAATCTGCTGTAGCCTGGTGATATGTCAATATCCCCTCAGCATCCTCCAGCTGCTTGAGGCCTCAAAACACTGAGGCACCTGCATACAGGATCACAGCCAAAAACAATGCACCATATGGCTCAAATGTCACAGCTAACATGCCTTGAAAGTGCAAGTGGTGATGCACCTTATCTGACTCTCCCAAAATAACTGCTTGTTTGTCACAAAATAATTCCATCTTTGCTCAAGGCCCCCCAAAGTACCATTCATTCATTATTTATTTCATTCATTTAAAAGAGAAAGAAAAACAAAACAAAACAGAAAAGCAGAAATAAAGCATCTCAATTACCAGAATGAAAAGGAGCAGAGAGAAGAACAAGTCTTATATTTTCTGTCCCTTTTTACAATACAATCTTTCAATATCCAGCGTCATTATTCAACATTATTTAACAGATTGTATTTCTTTAACTTGTCACATACCACTGACTTATTTCATAATTATGACCATTATTTAATAGATTACATCTCTGACAGGTTACATTTTTAAACTTAAAACATTTTAAACATTATTAACAAATTACCTTTTTGACTTCCTTACAGCCCACTGACTTATTTCATAGTTTCATACTTACTTAATGCATCTAGTTTAATACGTTTTTTAAATAATTTAAGGGACCTTAATTCTTTAATTTCTTTGTTGAGATTGTTCCATAATTTTACACCATTTACTGCAAATACTCCGTTCCTTTACTTTGGTTCTGTATCTTGGTTTTCTAAAGACTTCTATTCCTTTCAGATTATTACTACTTACTCTTTTCTCAAACATATTTTGAATGTTTGTTGGTAAAGCATTTTTATTAGCTTGGTACATTGTTTGTAATATTTTCAAATCGACCAAATCACGAAATTTAAGTACCCTGTACTTAATGAACAATGGATTAGATGGTTCTCTAAAACCACTGTTGCTAATCACCCTTAAAGCCCTGTTCTGCAGAATAAACAAAGGTTGTATATGTTGATCCCCAGATTTCTACACAGTAAGTTAAATATGGGAAAATCAATGAATTGTACAATGTTAATAAACCGTAACTATTTAATGAATATTTTACTTCATGCAAAACAGCAATGGCTTTTGCTATTTTTCCTTTTATGTAATTTATGTGTGACATCCATGTAAGATCTTCATCAATCATGACTCCTAAAAATTTCGTTTCTTTTACCCTTTGTATATCCATTCCATCTATTTGTAATGACATGTTATTTTTTTTTTGCTCTGTCATTAAACAATATGAAATTTGTCTTATTAATATTTAGTGACAGTCTGTTTATATCAAACCAATGTTTAACCTTTTCCAGTTCTGTATTTATCACTTGTGCTACTTCCTGTATATCTGATCCAGAGTAAAACAGCGTTGTATTATCGGCAAATAAAATGCTACCAAGCACATTAGATACATTCACAAAATCATTGATATACAAAATAAACAGTTTGGGTCCAAGTACCGATCCTTGTGGTACTCCATAAGTAATATTACACAATTCTGATTTGATATTATTTATCTGAACAAACTGTTTTCTGTTTTCTAAGTAGCTTTTTACCCACTGATGTGCAATACCTCTTATTCCATATTGTTGTAACTTGTGAAGCAATCTTGAGTGGTCAATAACATCAAAAGCCTTTTTCAAGTCAATAAAAATACTTACAAAATAATCCTTATTTTCTATTGTTGTTGATATTTTCTCTATTAATTCCATAATTGCCATTGCTGTCGAATGTTTTGTTCTGAATCCATACTGAGCATTATTTAAAATATGATGTTTCTCAATTAATTTATCCAACCTTGTCACAAAAACTTGTTCCATAATTTTAGAAAACTGTGGAAGCAATGATACTGGCCTGTAATTAGAGAAATTATGTTTGTCTCCATTTTTATATAATGGGACTACCTTTGCAATTTTCATTTCATCTGGAAAAATCCCTGTTGAGACACAGATTGCAAATATAAGTGAATGGTTCAATAACAGTTTCTATTATACTTTTTACAGTCATCATGTCCAAATCTTCATGGTCAGTTGATCTTTTGCTTACACAGTTTTTTTTACAATATTTCTTATTTCGTCTTTTTCCACATTGTCCAGGAAAATACTATTGACCGTATTTACAAGTGTATGTAATGTATCTTCTACTATTGGTTTATATCCCACCTGACTTACTTTGCTGTTTACACTGTTACTCTACTGGTGGTTGGCTCTCACTGCGGTATTGTATCACTTCCTGTTCCGGAGCACAGCGGTGTTTTTCTGTATCTGTTAGCTGTTTAATCTGCGCAGTTAGATTGATCTAGTTATCTAGATTACGATTTGTTTCCCAGTGTAATCTTTACGTGCCTTAACTAAAGCACTCCTTCTGCTGAATCACCTCTAAATTATTTACACATTATTCACTTTGCGTGTTTTTAGGAATCCGCTAGCTTAGCGTAGCTACTAGCTCTTAGCCGATTTAGCATGGCGGCTTCTCCTGTCTCTCCTGCACTTTTCTGCTCTGGGTGTGAAATGTTTAGTTATTCCTCGGCCTCCTTTAGCAGTAATGGTACTTGTAATAAGTGTAGCTTATTCGTAGCTTTGGAGGCCAGGCTGGGCGAATTGGAGACTCGGCTCCGCACCGTGGAAAATTCTACAGCTAGCCAGGCCCCTGTAGTCGGTGCGGACCAAGGTAGCTTAGCCGACGTTAGTTCCCCCCTGGCAGATCCCGAGCAGCCGGGAAAGCAGGCTGACTGGGTGACTGTGAGGAGGAAGCGTAGCCCTAAACAGAAGCCCCGTGTACACCGCCAACCCGTTCACATTTCTAACCGTTTTTCCCCACTCGACGACACACCCGCCGAGGATCAAACTCTGGTTATTGGTGACTCTGTTTTGAGAAATGTGAAGTTAGCGACACCAGCAACCATAGTCAATTGTCTTCCGGGGGCCAGAGCAGGCGACATTGAAGGAAATTTGAAACTGCTGGTTAAGGCTAAGCGTAAATTTGGTAAGATTGTAATTCACGTCGGCAGTAATGACACCCGGTTACGCCAATCGGAGGTCACTAAAATTAACATTAAATCGGTGTGTAACTTTGCAAAAACAATGTCGGACTCTGTAGTTTTCTCTGGGCCCCTCCCCAATCAGACCGGGAGTGACACGTTTAGCCGCATGTTCTCCTTGAATTGCTGGCTGTCTGAGTGGTGTCCAAAAAATGAGGTGGGCTTCATAGATAATTGGCAAAGCTTCTGGGGAAAACCTGGTCTTGTTAGGAGAGACGGCATCCATCCCACTTTGGATGGAGCAGCTCTCATTTCTAGAAATCTGGCTAATTTTCTTAAATCCTCCAAACCGTGACTATCCAGGGTTGGGACCAGGAAGCAGAGTTGTAGTCTTACACACCTCTCTGCAGCTTCACTCCCCCTGCCATCCCCTCATTACCCCATCCCCGTAGAGACGGTGCCTGCTCCCAGACTACCAATAACCAGCAAAAATCTATTTAAGCATAAAAATTCAAAAAGAAAAATAATATAGCACCTTCAACTGCACCACAGACTAAAACAGTTAAATGTGGTCTATTAAACATTAGGTCTCTCTCTTCTAAGTCCCTGTTGGTAAATGATATAATAATTGATCAACATATTGATTTATTCTGCCTTACAGAAACCTGGTTACAGGAGGATGAATATGTTAGTTTAAATGAGTCAACACCCCCGAGTCACACTAACTGTCAGAATGCTCGTAGCACGGGCCGGGGCGGTGGATTAGCAGCAATCTTCCATTCCAGCTTATTAATTAATCAAAAACCCAGACAGAGCTTTAATTCATTTGAAAGCTTGTCTCTTAGTCTTGTCCATCCAAATTGGAAGTCCCAAAAACCAGTTTTATTTGTTATTATCTATCGTCCACCTGGTCGTTACTGTGAGTTTCTCTGTGAATTTTCAGACCTTTTGTCTGACTTAGTGCTTAGCTCAGATAAGATAATTATAGTGGGCGATTTTAACATCCACACAGATGCTGAGAATGACAGCCTCAACACTGCATTTAATCTATTATTAGACTCTATTGGCTTTGCTCAAAAAGTAAATGAGTCCACCCACCACTTTAATCATATCTTAGATCTTGTTCTGACTTATGGTATGGAAATAGAAGACTTAACAGTATTCCCTGAAAACTCCCTTCTGTCTGATCATTTTTTAATAACATTTACATTTACTCTGATGGACTACCCAGCAGTAGGGAATAAGTTTCATTACACTAGAAGTCTTTCAGAAAGCGCTGTAACTAGGTTTAAGGATATGATTCCTTCTTTATGTTCTCTAATGCCATATAACAACACAGTGCAGAATAGCTACCTAAACTCTGTAAGGGAGATAGAGTATCTCGTCAATAGTTTTACATCCTCATTGAAGACAGCTTTGGATGCTGTAGCTCCTCTGAAAAAGAGAGCTTTAAATCAGAAGTGTCTGACTCCATGGTATAACTCTCAAACTCGTAGCTTAAAGCAGATAACCCGTAAGTTGGAGAGGAAATGGCGTCTCACTAATTTAGAAGATCTTCACTTAGCCTGGAAAAAGAGTCTGTTGCTCTATAAAAAAGCCCTCCGTAAAGCTAGGACATCTTTCTACTCATCACTAATTGAAGAAAATAAGAACAACCCCAGGTTTCTTTTCAGCACTGTAGCCAGGCTGACAAAGAGTCAGAGCTCTATTGAGCTGAGTATTCCATTAACTTTAACTAGTAATGAGTTCATGACTTTCTTTGCTAACAAAATTTTAACTATTAGAGAAAAAATTACTCATAACCATCCCAAAGACGTATCGTTATCTTTGGCTGCTTTCAGTGATGCCGGTATTTGGTTAGACTCTTTCTCTCCGATTGTTCTGTCTGAGTTATTTTCATTAGTTACTTCATCCAAACCATCAACATGTTTATTAGACCCCATTCCTACCAGGCTGCTCAAGGAAGCCCTACCATTATTTAATGCTTCGATCTTAAATATGATCAATCTATCTTTGTTAGTTGGCTATGTACCACAGGCTTTTAAGGTGGCAGTAATTAAACCATTACTTAAAAAGCCATCACTTGACCCAGCTATCTTAGCTAATTATAGGCCAATCTCCAACCTTCCTTTTCTCTCAAAAATTCTTGAAAGGGTAGTTGTAAAACAGCTAACTGATCATCTGCAGAGGAATGGTCTATTTGAAGAGTTTCAGTCAGGTTTTAGAATTCATCATAGTACAGAAACAGCATTAGTGAAGGTTACAAATGATCTTCTTATGGCCTCGGACAGTGGACTCATCTCTGTGCTTGTTCTGTTAGACCTCAGTGCTGCTTTTGATACTGTTGACCATAAAATTTTATTACAGAGATTAGAGCATGCCATAGGTATTAAAGGCACTGCGCTGCGGTGGTTTGAATCATATTTGTCTAATAGATTACAATTTGTTCATGTAAATGGGGAATCTTCTTCACAGACTAAAGTTAATTATGGAGTTCCACAAGGTTCTGTGCTAGGACCAATTTTATTCACTTTATATATGCTTCCCTTAGGCAGTATTATTAGACGGTATTGCTTAAATTTTCATTGTTACGCAGATGATACCCAGCTTTATCTATCCATGAAGCCAGACGACACACACCAATTAGCTAAACTGCAGGATTGTCTTACAGACATAAAGACATGGATGACCTCTAATTTCCTGCTTTTAAACTCAGATAAAACTGAAGTTATTGTACTTGGCCCCACAAATCTTAGAAACATGGTGTCTAACCAGATCCTTACTCTGGATGGCATTACCCTGACCTCTAGTAATACTGTGAGAAATCTTGGAGTCATTTTTGATCAGGATATGTCATTCAAAGCGCATATTAAACAAATATGTAGGACTGCTTTTTTGCATTTACGCAATATCTCTAAAATCAGAAAGGTCTTGTCTCAGAGTGATGCTGAAAAACTAATTCATGCATTTATTTCCTCTAGGCTGGACTATTGTAATTCATTATTATCAGGTTGTCCTAAAAGTTCCCTAAAAAGCCTTCAGTTAATTCAAAATGCTGCAGCTAGAGTGCTGACGGGGACTAGAAGGAGAGAGCATATCTCACCCATATTGGCCTCTCTTCATTGGCTTCCTGTTAATTCTAGAATAGAATTTAAAATTCTTCTTCTTACTTATAAGGTTTTGAATAATCAGGTCCCATCTTATCTTAGGGACCTCGTAGTACCATATCACCCCAATAGAGCGCTTCGCTCTCAGACTGCAGGCTTACTTGTAGTTCCTAGGGTTTGTAAGAGTAGAATGGGAGGCAGAGCCTTCAGCTTTCAGGCTCCTCTCCTGTGGAACCTGCTCCCAATTCAGATCAGGGAGACAGACACCCTCTCTACTTTTAAGATTAGGCTTAAAACTTTCCTTTTTGCTAAAGCTTATAGTTAGGGCTGGATCAGGTGACCCTGAACCATCCCTTAGTTATGCTGCTATAGACGTAGACTGCTGGGGGGTTCCCATGATGCACTGTTTCTTTCTCTTTTTGCTCTGTATGCACCACTCTGCATTTAATCATTAGTGATCGATCTCTGCTCCCCTCCACAGCATGTCTTTTTCCTGGTTCTCTCCCTCAGCCCCAACCAGTCCCAGCAGAAGACTGCCCCTCCCTGAGCCTGGTTCTGCTGGAGGTTTCTTCCTGTTAAAAGGGAGTTTTTCCTTCCCACTGTAGCCAAGTGCTTGCTCACAGGGGGTCGTTTTGACCGTTGGGGTTTTACATCATTATTGTATGGCCTTGCCTTACAATATAAAGCGCCTTGGGGCAACTGTTTGTTGTGATTTGGCGCTATATAAAAAAAAATTGATTGATTGATTGATTGATCCTAAGACATCTAGTTGTAACCTGAGGTCACTGGTTCATGTCAAAATCTCACAACCATGCAGTAAGATATTTTACCCATTTGTAGTAGTGGCAGCACGGTGGCATAGTCGTTAGCATTGTTGCCTCACAGCAAGAAGGTCATGGGTTTGATTCCCACCTGTGGCCTTTCTGTGTGGAGTTTGCATGCTCTCCCTGTGTTTCTATGGGGTCCCTCCAGATCCTCTGGCTTCCTCCCACATCCAAAGACATGCAGGTTAGGTGGATTGGAAACTTTAAATTGTCCGTCTGGGATAGGCTCCATCCCCCCGTGACCCTTAATTGGAGTAAGCGGTTGAAGATGAGTGATGAGTGAGTGTGTGTAGTAGTAGTAGTAGTAGTAATAATACTAATAACACTGGTCAAAAAAAAAAAAAAAAAAAAAAAATCTTGCATGGACTTTGAAAACTGATTTAGGATAATTTTCCTCTATCATGTCACATTGATGCCATTAATCATGCACAAAGGCAGCTTCAAAAGCGTAATTTTTAACCCAGGTTTGCGAAATGTGAACAAAGGGCCATAATATTGTTTATGGCGCTGAAGAGGTGTGTGAGTCTGCATCTTTAGCTTCAGTACTTGATATGAGAAATATATTTTCATATCTCAAAAACATGATGTGATTGGCAAAAAACTAACACCAGATTTGGATTCAATGCTCCCAAATTACCTAAAATCCTTTGAAAAACTCCATGCAAGAAAAAACATGTTGACCAGTGTAATGATGTCTCACCTGAACTAACCTTGGACCCACGTGTGTGCAGAGTCGCGTGAGGGCCCACAAATGGGGATATGACTCTCATCCAGATGAGACCAGTATCTCACATACAGTAGTGTTCAGAATAATAGTAGTGCTCTGTGACTAAAAAGATTAATCCAGGTTTTGAGTATATTTCTTATTGTTACATGGGAAACAAGGTACCAGTAGATTCACTAGAGTCTCACAAATCCAACAAGACCAAGCATTCATGATATGCACACTCTTAAGGCTATGAAATTGGGCTATTAATAAAAAAAGTAGAAAAGGGGGTGTTCACAATAATAGTAGCATCTGCTGTTGATGCTACAAACTCAAAGCTATTATGTTCAAACTGCTTTTTTAGCAATCCTGTGAATCACTAAACTAGTATTTAGTTGTATAACCACAGTTTTTCATGATTTCTTCACATCTGCGAGGCATTAATTTTGTTGGTTTGGAATGAAGATTTTGCTCGTTTACTAGTGTGCTTGGGGTCATTGTGTTGTTGAAACACCCATTTCAAGGGCATGTGACCTGGTCGGCACATGTCGAGCACTGCGCTGCGAGGGCCCGATGCCGGTTGTTTTTCTTGCGGCGGTTGAGGGGATTTGGCGTTGACGGTAGTCTTCTCCTGAAATTCTATCACTCTGTCATCGAGAGCATCTTGGCGCTCTCGATTACAGTGTGGTACGGAGGAGCTACCGTTGAAAACCGTAGTCTTTTGGATGCCGTGGTTGGGAGTGGAGCTTCCTCTGCTGAATGATTTATATTTGCAATGCATGGAGAGGCGAGCTAGAAAGATCCAGGCTGATAAGTCTCATCCTGCCAACGAACTTTTCAAGCTACTCCCATCAGGTAGAAGATACCGGTCATTAGCAACCACTTCAACCAGATCTTATTCTGGATTTTTCCCGTCAGCCGTCCGCCTGCTAACAAGCAAATTGTAGTAGAGTATTTATATATGATTTTTATTTACTGTAAAATTGTTTCGTGTTAATGTGGTGAATGTATTTATTATGTAATTTTTTTTTAAGAGCGCGCATAGGACTAAAATGATTTCCACATTGTATGTATTTGTATATATGATGAGGTGAATAAATGATGAACTTGAACTTGATGTCCTCTTCAGCATAAGGCAACATGACGTCTTCAAGTATTTTGACATATCCAAACTGATCCATGATACCTGGTATGCGATATATAGGCCCAACACCATAGTAGGAGAAACATGCCCATATCATGATGCTTGCACCACCATGCTTCACTGTCTTCACTGTGAACTGTGGCTTGAATTCAGAGTTTGGGGTTCGTCTCACAAAACTGTCTGCGGCCCTTGGACCCAAAAAGAACAGTTTTGCTCTCATCAGTCCACAAAATATTCCTCCATTTTTCTTTAGGCCAGTTGGTGTGTTCTTTGGCAAATTGTAACCTCTTCTGCACATGTCTTTTATTTAACAGAGGGAATTTGCGGGGGATTCTTGCAAATAAATTAGCTTCACACAGGCGTCTTCTAACTGTCACAGCACTTAAAGGTAACTCCAGACTGTCTTTGATCATCCTAGAGCTGATCAATGGGTGAGCCTTTGCCATTCTGGTTATTCTTCTATCCATTTTGATGGTTGTTTTCCGTTTCTTCCACATGTCTCTGTTTTTTTTTGTCCATTTTAAAGAATTGGAGATCATTGTAGATGAACAGCCTATAATTTTGTGCACCTGCGTATAAGTTTTCCCCTCTCCAATCAACTTTTTAATCAAACTGCGCTGTTCTTCTGAACAATGTCTTGAACGTCCCATTTTCCTCAGGCTTTCAAAGAGAAAAGCATGTTCAACAGGTGCTGGCTTCATCCTTAAATAGGGGACACCTGATTCACACCTGTTTGTTCCACAAAATTGACGAACTCACTGACTGAATGCCACACTACTATTATTGTGAACACCCCTTTTCTACTGTTTTTTTTTTACTAATAGCCCAATTTCATAGCCTTAAGAGTGTGCATATCATGAGTGCTTGGTCTTGTTGGATTTGTGAGAATCTACTGAATCTACTGGTACCTTGTTTCCCATGTAACAATAAGAAATATACTCAAAACCTGGATTAATCTTTTTAGTCACATAGCACTACTATTATTCTGAACACTATAAGTACACCACAACATAATTCAACATTATAAGCATTTGTTTGCATTGTTTTACTATTTTGTAATTTTTAATAGACAAGACCCCATTTAATCAGCAGGCTGTTTGCAGCTCATTAGTCTGTAGTTCAGGAGTCGAGACTCTTAAAATTTATATTGTATGTCATGCTTGTTGTAACACACACATTTTACAGGCCTGGAATTATTCTGCAAACCCAGCCATGCAAAAATGACTTGTCCATTGTATTTTCTCCTTTTTAACATTCATGATCATGAATACAGAAATTGTATTTTTTGTCATTGTTGGACTTCTAGCATGAAAAGGATAGTTTTATGTTTGTGCTCTTCCTCTTTTTTTTTTTTTTTTTTTTAGAACCTGTTGTCCGAAAAAGTTGACCAGATGATGGAGTGGTCATCTCGCCGTTCAGTTGTGCGGATGAATGGGGACAAGTTCCGTCGTTTTGTCAAGGCGCCGCCCAGGAACTACTCTGTCATTGTCATGTTCACTGCCCTCCAGCCTCAAAGACAGTGTTCTGTCTGCAGGTATGCAGCATGCAGACATTCATTCAGCTCCAGAGTACTTACTGTAAGAACCAACAGTCATCGATCCTTTTTTCTTCTCTGTGATCTCAGCTGATTGTCATTTTCTCTGATGAATTTAGTTGAGCATTGGTCACTTGCATTGAAAATATCCAAGTGCTTCCAAGATGTGTACACACACAGTACAAATGCCTCAGGACTCATTCGCGTTGCTCAGACAAAAAAAAAAAAAAAAAACTTGCTCCTTTTAGGGAATGTAGGAAAAAAACTGTTACATAACAAGAACCTGTGGGGTCACGTTGACATTTAGATCAAAGAGACTCGAGCCAGCCTTTCCACCATAGGGGAATGAATAAATTACACAGAACAAGGCCAAAAAGACACACTTACTCACTGGAAAACTCAAAGTAATGAATGCATTGAGATTAAAAGAGAGAGAGGAAAACCTCTGCAATGACCCATTACTTCAGCCTCATCAATGGTTCTGGATGGAAAATTGGAGTTCGTGTGAAGAATGAGTGGTTCTGACTGTGGTGCTGAAAAGTTCCCTGTTGTATTTTGTTGTTGCAGACAGTTTCTGTTGTATAAAATCTGTTTTTCAACATGACCTGGCTGCCTTCTGACATCAGGTTTTTATTAAACAGCATTTTGAAAACCCAATGTTCCCAATGAGAACACATGCCGATGATATGTGGTAGATATTGACACTCTACGTATGCCTTTGTGTGTTATTCCTCGAGAAGTTCACAAAAATGTTTGAGTATTGGAAATATTATTCTACAGCTGGCCTCTGTATTCAGTACATTCCAAATGTTAGTGGTTTCTTCTTTGGCCTGTAAAAGGAATAGACCAATAATGGTCTAGGCTGATTATTGGTCTATTCCTACTCTAACTCCACCTTTTCACCATGTTTCAAGAAAATTGGTCTAGTAATTTTGCATAATCCCCCTAACAAACAGACTAGTGACACCAAATGATACTCAATCAGGGGAGGAGGAGTAACAGGAAGACAGATGTCAGGAATGAGAGGAACAGTAGTAGCCAGTAAACCAGTATTGATCAGTATGTCTGGCATTTATATTGTGTATTTATATTTATAGTTGCAAACTGTTTTTCTTTTTTTTTTACTTTCAGTTTTGATACTCTTTGTGCTTCTTACCCTGTGTGCTGCTATACAATGCTGGTGGAACCTCAGTTTCCCTGAGGGAGTCTTCCCAAAGTTCTGTCTAATCTAATCAAAGACATTACCTCACTGGTGTAGGTAATTGATGTGACTGTAATACAAATGCAGTGTATATTTTACATGCACATACAGTTTTGACATGGAAATGTTTAGATATGAAGTAAAAGGTAAAATGCATGTGCAACAAACCCCTTCATTCCCCTTGCAGATTGCATATTAGAGAATTTGATTGGCGGAGTATTATGTATCTTTGGATTTAGAAAGTTTTTTGTCATTCAACCTCTGTCTCTCTCTTCAAAAAAGTAACTTGCACTTAGCGAATCATTCATTTTTGAACATTTTTGGCTAAATTGACATGCTGTTAAAGCATTCCGGTGTGTACTTGACTGTTTTGTGTTGAACCTTTACTTTATAAGATGGTTACAGGGACAATTATTGGCATACTTACTCTCTGGTGAAAAAGTGAAAGCTGCTTTTAGAAATATTGTAGTTTAAAAGTTGTATGAAGAAAAATGTTAAACCTCAAGGTTATGGTGTTGTTTTGAGATGCTGTACTTTCTGATAGCTAAAAGGTTATGGGAATGATGTTAATGCTGTTTGCTCTGAGGAAATCAGGCTTCACTTCTCCGCCGTTTAATCTCTTAAACCTAAGTGGGTCAGAGGTGGGCCAGGCACCTTTTAAGCTGCATTTACATTGTTTTAATTGATGTTTCTCAACATGATGGCAATCCTTTATCACTGGAAAATTTTCCTTCTTTGGAACAAAATGAATATAAGCGTGATCTTTTCGGAAGCCGCACTCTTAATATCAATGCAACAAAAGCAAAAAATCCAGTTTAAAATGTAGCTTGATCACTTTTGGCTGATACCATGTCTGGAAATGGTTTCAACTTTAAAGGACATATTTCACTGCAATCAACATTATCGTTTAAAAAAATTATATACCAGATTATGAATTATTACTTCCAACTCTTTAATTTGTGCGGGTGCAGATGTAGCTGATAAAAATAAAGTTAGACATACAAAGTCTGATGCACACAGATTTGTGTATTTTAGCCAAAAAAAGTGGCATAACCTCAGGTGTTGACTATTCGCTGTCTGAAATCACTCCACCTGTGTCCAACATTCGGTCCACCCTGCCTTCACCGCGAATGCGTCATTTCAGAGCATCGGCAGCATTTCACAAATTGTTGCCTTGTTTCTGCTTAAAACTATACTTCAGTCTTCATCTATCTCAGTGACAGATATCTGAAGCTCTTGTACAACAATTGTTTCCACATAAATTCAGTATTATTTCACAATAAAAGACTGGGGACCTTCGTCATTTCAGAGCGTCAGTAGCCACTCACCGATTATTGCCTCATTTGTACTTAAAACAGCCTTGTTTCTGCTTAAAACTGACTGTAGAATGATTTAAGAGGTTTTAATTTGTCATCTGATGGTTAATAATCACATTATTCCCTTTGATTGCTTTGGGTGTAAAGAGTCAGACTCAGAGAGCCAGTCTGACATGGCAGAGCTGTTGTCATGCATGCACAATAGATTGATTTTTAACATGCTTGCAGTATGTTTCTGTGTAAGTGCAATATCTTGGAATGTGGCCAAGTGGTTAATGCGCTTGGTTTCAGTTCGGAAGGTTCTGGGTTCAAATCCCACCCCTGCCACATTTCTCCATGTAATGTGGAGTTGCGTCAGGAAGGGCATCTGGCGTAAAACCTGTGCCAAATCAACATGCAGATCCACCTTGGATTTGCTGTGGCGACCCCGAGTGCAAACAAGGGAGCAGCCGAAGGGACTTACTTACAAATATGTACAACACAATAATAACTATTAATAATAATAATTAATAATAACAAGCTTTTGTTTGTCTGTGGAGACTTTAATATTTTTTTTTAAACCCTTATGGTCAATTACAAATAACTGAATTTATAAACTCTGTTTTGTATGGGTCTATATCCTGTGATCACACATCCAACCAGGATAACTATGAACACATCAAGACTCATTGACAACATATTAACAAATGCCATTGTAGGGAATATAACAGGTGGAATACTTATTTCCGATGCCAGTTTTTGTAGCTTTTCAATCATCAGTGGACAGTGTGCACCAAACAAAAACTGTACATTTTATTAGGAAAATAACAAATGTTAATATTGAGAACCTCAGAAGGGATTTATTGCACCAGAACTGGTGTGAAATTTATTGTGATGATGTTGATGAAACATATGAATCACTTATTTCTCTTGTATCTAATCTGTATGATAAACATTGTCTGTGGGTGCCTAAAACTGGAGATACAGAAAGGACTGATAAACCTTGGGTAACAAAGGGACTCCTGAATGCATGTAAAAAGAAAAATTTATTGTATAAGCAGTTTTTAAAATTTAGAACTAATGAAGCCGATATGAAATATAAGACATATAAAAATAAATTAACAAACATTATGCAATTGTGTAAGAAGCAGTATCACTGCAATTTGTTGGAGAAAAATAAAACTAACATTAGGGGAACCTGGAAGCTCTTGTGCGAAATCATTAAAAAGAAAAAAGTTGTTAAAGATTATCCATCTTACTTTTATATAGACTCTGATAAAATTGTAAAAGGAAATAAAATTATTGCTGATTATTTTAATGATTATTTTGTTAATGTTGGAAAAAATTTATCAAACTCAATTGTAACTATGGCAAAGTGTTCTATGGACAACTGTAAATTAATTAATAAAATTCAGGATTCGATGTTTATTAGAGAAACAGATGAAAAAGAAATTTTTAATATAGTTCACAAAATTAAGGGAAAAAAATCCACTGGTATTGATAGCTTTGATATGGTTTTGACTGTATTATCAAACCTTTAACATATATTTGTAATCTGTCACTCATGACTGTGAAATTTCCTTCCAGAATAAAAATTGCTAAGGTTATACCACTGTTTAAATCTGGTGATAAACACGTTTTTCTTTTTTTTTTCCAATTATAGGCCTGTCCCTTTGTTACCATAGTTTTCTAAAACTCTGGAAAAAATATTTGTAAAGAGGTTGAACGATTTTATAGAAAAACATCATATACTTAACAAACATCAGTATGTTTCAGAAAAAATCGAAAGCAAAACAGAAAGCATTTGATACTATTGATCATACCGTATTATTGGAAAAATTACAGATGTATGGTATTAGAGGACTGGCCTTTAACTGGATAGCTAGCTATTTACGTAATAGATATCAGTGTGTTCATCTTGGTGGGATAAAATCTGAATTTTTGAGGATTACATGTGGAGTGCCCCAGCTCTTGGACTTGGTGGAGAGGGAACTGCAAAAATTTAAATATTGGTTTGACTCTAATAAATTATCACCTCATTCGGTAAAACTAAGTGCATTATATTTGGAAATAAGCCTAGAAATTTAAGCAGTAAATTATCGTTGAATGGCACTGAAGTTGTATCTCAAACTAAATTTCTTGGAGTTTTTGTTGATGATAAGCTCAGTTGGAAAACTCATATAAAACAGAGTCCAATTTATCAAAAGTTATTGCTATCTTGTACAAAGTAGGGATGTCCCGATCCAATCACGTGATCGGAAATCGGGCCCGATCACGTGGTTTCAGACTTGATCGAAATTGGACGTTGCATCCCGATCAGGAATCCGATATAGATTTTATCCTCATTATTTTGATCAGTGCTATTTCAAGCTCATTATTGCAGATTAATGGGCCTTTCACGCGTCAGAGGCATGAGACGCGTTGCTTTTTAGAGGCATCAAGACGGGAGCGCGCATTGCCGCTTGTCGGCAGGCTGACGCGGTCAAAGTTCAACCCAATCTTTTTTTTTTAATTGAACAAAAGAAAAAACATAAGTTCAACCAGACATTCTCACACATGCGTGCAGCTGAAACCGATTCCAGAGGAGAAAAGGGAACAAGAGTTGTGCAGTGAATTTGGGAACAAGAGATGGAATTGTAACCCGTACAGAGGTGGGGGGGAGTTACGCGCGCAAAGTTTCTTTCGCAGAACTGCTGTTTGTGTGTTTACGCGCTCAGCGTGATGCCTCGATGGAATGACAAGAGAATGATGGACACTTTCCCACCGAAACTCTTGCTCAGTCATCCTTCTGTGGGCAGCAGGACCCGGTGCTGACCAAGTCCTCAGGATGACGATCTGTCATCTGTTTAACAAAAAGAAAAAAACAAATTGTCCTGTGTCTGCAAAAACGGAGCGAGAAATGGTGTGCACGAGCAACGTGTGCACTCATCACATTTAGGAGCGCGTCTTAAAGAGCTTTCGTCTTCATTCACGTTCACTGTGCTGCTCTGAACTTGTTGAACACTGATAAAGCATCAGAGGGGTACAATGAGGACTGTCAGGATGCAAATGTAAGTTGTTTTTTTTTTCTTTTTACTTTTCAAGTTGACTTTTGAACTTTCGACGCTCTGAGCTGTGAGGTAGCTTCGCGCTGTCTAATAGGATCGACGCATCGGGCCAAAACACGGAAGACTAGTGGCAGAAACCACTGATCTGTACAAATGGTAAATGGACTGCATTTATATAGCGCTTTTCCATCTGCATCAGACGCTCAAAGCGCTTTACAATTATGCCTCACATTCACCCCGATGTCAGGGTGCTGCCATACAAGGTGCTCACTACACACTGGGAGCAATAAGGGACTAAAGACCTTGCCCAAGGGCCCTTAGTGATTTTCTAGTCAGGCGGGGATTTGAACCACAGATCAGTGCAGAAACCATGTGTCTGAAGAAACATCCTTGGAAATGTTTTTTTGTTGTTGTTGTTTGCTACCTCAAAATTTCTTATTACTGTTTGAAAAAGTTTAGAACACTTGTAATTAAAATAGCTAAATCAATAAATGGTTCAATCTGTTTCAATGTTCATTGGTGGTACTCATGAAAGGGAAATACTTGATCTGGTTCATGGTTCAAAAAGTAAGAAATCGACTGATTTTAATAATTTGGATATGGCTTTATTAAAAAAGTTATTGATTGTATAGTAAAACCGTTCAATTATATTTGCAATATGTCACTAAGTACTGGTAAATTTCCTTCTCAAATGAAAATAGCCAAAGTAATTCCTCTGTTTAAAACTGGTGACAAACACACATTTTCTAATTATAGACCTATATCACTCCTGCCACAATTTTCCAAAATTTTGGAAAAAATATTTGCTAAAAGATTAAATGATTATTTACTGAAGCATAACATCATTTGTGAAGAACAATATGGATTCAGAAGGTCTCGAACTACATCACATGCTTTGATGGACTTTGTGGAAAGTATTGCAACTGCAATTGATAATAAACAATACACAATAGGTGTTTTTTTTTATTTACAGAAAGCGTTTGACACAATTAACCATGGAATACTATTAAGTAAACTGCAGAAATATGGAATCAGAGGTCTGGCATATGAATGGATAGCTAGTTATTTACAAGGCAGATTTCAGTATGTTCAATTCAATAATACAAATTCTGAACTCAGGGATGTCACATGTGGGGTGCCGCAGGGCTCAGTGCTGGGTCCTTTGTTGTTTATAATCTATATAAATGATATAAGTTGGGTGTCGAGTTCACTGAGATGTGTCCTTTTTGCGGATGATACAACTGTGTTCTGTAGCGGTGAAAATCTTGAACAGCTTCTGGACATAGTGGAGAATGAACTGGAAAAATTTAACGTTTGGTTTGACGCTAATAAGTTATCACTCAACCTTGGGAAAACTAAATGTATTATATTTGGAAATAAACAGGCACCCAAATGTAAAAATTTAACTATAAACAATAAGGAAATTGAGTTAGTAACAGAGAATAAATTTTTAGGTGTTATAATTGATAATAAACTTAGCTGGAAACCACATATAAATTATGTGAAATCAAAATTGTCAAAAACTATAGCCATTTTGTATAAAGCCAAAGACCTACTGCCGCAAGAAGGGTTACTTACTTTATATCATTCTCTGATGGTACCATATATGACATATTGTGTTGAGTCATGGGGAAACACTTACAAATCAAATACCAATCCAATATTCCTTTTGCAAAAACGAGCCATACGAATCATCTGCAATAAACAATATTGTGAACCAACTCATTCTCTATTTGTGTCTTTAAATTTATTAAAATTCATTGATTTGGTCGATTACATTACAGTTCAAACTCGAGCGAAAAACCAAGCCTTACCGAGACATGTCCAGAGTCTGTTCCGATTGAGGGAATCCAGATATAGTTTAAGAGGTTGTGCAATTTTTATGAAACCACCAGTAAGAACAAATGTAAAGGGTTTTTGTGTGTCTGTGGTTGGTGTGAGGAAATGGAACAAATGTTCAACAGAGGTTAGAATGAGTAGTACCTTAGTGAGATTTAAGAAACTACTCAAAAAGAACATTATGTCTAAGTATCATAAAGAAGCAAATATAATTTGATTTATATGGAATGTTCAATTTATAAGTGGGACTTATTGTATATTTGAATGTGTGGGTATGTATATGCGTATGTAGATATATAGATATGGGTAGGTGTATATGTATATAAGTGACTATGTATATATTTATGTTTGTAAAGTATATGCGTATGTATATAGGTATATGTGGCACAGCCCAAGCAGAGGGTCACCCCCAAGAGCCTGGTCTGCTTGAGGTTTCTTCCTTATAGGGAGTTTTTCCTCACCACAGTTGCCTAGTGCTTGCTCTGGGGGTTGGTAAGGTTAGTCCTTACTGGCGTAAAGTGCCTTGATTTGACCTTCTTATGATCTGGTACTATATAAATATAATTATAAGTGAATAGTATATTGATGTGTATGTCTGTGTGTCGACATGTAGTAGTGAATTTATATTTATGTAAATATGACTGATTAGAATTGTTGGACTTGTACTAGCAGGGGTGGGCGCTAATAAGCTTTGCTTCAGCCCACACCCTTTCGGACTCACTAGTTTTGTCTGTGTTTGTTTGTGGAATTGTTCATTTTTTTCTATTTGAATATTTTGTGTGCCGAATTAAAAAACTTTGTCACTTTGTCACTTTGTCAGAAACCTTTTATCTATAAATTAAAACCACCTGTTATTTCAGATTAGATAATTTCTTGTTTAACATACGGAACCTTGGACATTTATTTTAGACAAATAAAATAACATGGAAATTTGTACATTTTTTAAGTCTGGTAGATTATTACTTGATTGTTCAAGCTATCTCAAGGAGAAGTGCACCGTTTAAGTGATAAATAATAAGATAAGGTGATTAAAATGAAATTATTATATATTTAGCATTTGTTCATTGCTCATTCAGTTTTTTAAAGTATCGGATTGGGACTCGGTATCGGCAGATACTCAAAATCAGAAGACTCAGAATCGGATTGGGGCCCAAAAAACCTGATCGGGACATCCCTAGTACAAAGTACAATACTTTCTCCCCCAGCATCTGTTGGTTTCATTGTATCACTCATTATTTGTCCCTTATATGACTTACTGCATTGAAGTTTGGGGAAGTACATATAAAAAAAATACTAATCAAATATTTCTGTTACAATAAAAAGATATAAGAGTGATACGTAAAAAAACATATCGTGAACCAACAAATTCACTGTTTGTTTGTCTTCAGTTTTTGAAATATTATCACTTGGTTGATTATTTTACAATACAGACGATGTATAAAGTTAAAAATGGAATCTTGCCTCAACATGTCCAGGAGCTGTTTAAAATGAGAGAGTCCAGTTATACAACCCCTGGCAAAAATTATGGAATCACCGGCCTCGGAGGATGTTCATTCTGTCGTTTAATTTTGTAAAAAAAAGCAGATCACAGACATGACACAAAACTAAAGTCATTTCAAATGGCAACTTTCTGGCTTTAAGAAACACTATAAGAAATCAAGAAAAAAAGATTGTGGCAGTCAGTAACGGTTACTTTTTTAGACCAAGCAGAGGAAAAAAATATGGACTCACTCAATTCTGAGGAATAAATTATGGAATCACCCTGTAAATTTCCATCCCCAAAACTAACACCTGCATCAAATCACATCTGCTCTTTGACATTGACCGTATGTCATGAAATTGACCCTATGTGTCTTTTTGCAAGGAATGTTTTCACAGTTTTTGCTCTATGGCAAGATGCATTATCTTCTTGAAAAATGATTTCATCATCCTCAAACATCAGAAAAGTGTCCAAAATATCAACGTAAACTTGTGCATTTATTGATGATGTAATGACAGCCATCTCCCCAGTGCCTTTACCTGACATGCAGCCCCACATCAATGAATGAAATTTACATGTTCTCTTCAGGCAGTCATCTTTATAAATCTCATTGGAACGGCACCAAACAAAAGTTCCAGCATCATCACCTTGCCCAATGCAGATTCGAGATTCATCACTGAATATGACTTTCATCCAGTCATCCACAGTCCACGATTGCTTTCTTTAGCCCATTGTAACCTTGTTTTTTTCTGTTTAGGTGTTAATGATGGCTTTCGTTTAGCTTTTCTGTATGTAAATCCCATTTCCTTTAGGCGGTTTCTTACAGTTCGGTCACAGACGTTGACTCCAGTTTCCTCCCATTCGTTCCTCATTTGTTTTGTTGTGCATTTTCGATTTTTGAGACATATTGCTTTAAGTTTTTTGTCTTGATGCTTTGATGTCTTCCTTGGTCTACCAGTATGTTTGCCTTTTAACAACCTTCCCATGTTGTTTGTATTTGGTCCAGAGTTTAGACACAGCTGACTGTGAACAACCAACATCTTTTGCAACATTGCGTGATGATTTACCCTCTTTTAAGAGTTTGATAATCCTCTCCTTTGTTTCAATTGACATCTCTCGTGTTGGAGCCATGATTCATGTCAGTCCACTTGGTGCAACAGCTCTCCAAGGTGTGATCACTCCTTTTTAGATGCAGACTAACAAGCAGATGTGATTTGATGCAGGTGTTAGTTTTGGGGATGAAAATTTACAGGGTGATTCCATAATTTTTTCCTCAGAATTGAGTGAGTCCATATTTTTTTCCTCTGCTTGGTCTAAAAAAGTAACCGTTACTGACTGCCACAATCTTTTTTTGTCTCTTAGTCTTGTCCATCCAAATTGGAAGTCCCAAAAGCCAGTTTTATTTGTTATTATCTATCGTCCACCTGGTCGTTACTGTGAGTTTCTCTGTGAATTTTCAGACCTTTTGTCTGACTTAGTGCTTAGCTCAGATAAGATAATTATAGTGGGCGATTTTAACATCCACACAGATGCTGAGAATGACAGCCTCAACACTGCATTTAATCTATTATTAGACTCTATTGGCTTTGCTCAAAAAGTAAATGAGTCCACCCACCACTTTAATCATATCTTAGATCTTGTTCTGACTTATGGTATGGAAATAGAAGACTTAACAGTATTCCCTGAAAACTCCCTTCTGTCTGATCATTTCTTAATAACATTTACATTTACTCTGATGGACTACCCAGCAGTAGGGAATAAGTTTCATTACACTAGAAGTCTTTCAGAAAGCACTGTAACTAGGTTTAAGGATATGATTCCTTCTTATGTTCTCTAATGCCATATAACAACACAGTGCAGAGTAGCTACCTAAACTCTGTAAGGGAGATAGAGTATCTCGTCAATAGTTTTACATCCTCATTGAAGACAACTTTGGATGCTGTAGCTCCTCTGAAAAAGAGAGCTTTAAATCAGAAGTGTCTGACTCCGTGGTATAACTCACAAACTCGTAGCTTAAAGCAGATAACCCGTAAGTTGGAGAGGAAATGGCGTCTCACTAATTTAGAAGATCTTCACTTAGCCTGGAAAAAGAGTCTGTTGCTCTATAAAAAAGCCCTCCGTAAAGCTAGGACATCTTTCTACTCATCACTAATTGAAGAAAATAAGAACAACCCCAGGTTTCTTTTCAGCACTGTAGCCAGGCTGACAAAGAGTCAGAGCTCTATTGAGCTGAGTATTCCATTAACTTTAACTAGTAATGACTTCATGACTTTCTTTGCTAACAAAATTTTAACTATTAGAGAAAAAATTACTCATAACCATCCCAAAGACGTATCGTTATCTTTGGCTGCTTTCAGTGATGCCGGTATTTGGTTAGACTCTTTCTCTCCGATTGTTCTGTCTGAGTTATTTTCATTAGTTACTTCATCCAAACCATCAACATGTTTATTAGACCCCATACCTACCAGGCTGCTCAAGGAAGCCCTACCATTATTTAATGCTTCGATCTTAAATATGATCAATCTATCTTTGTTAGTTGGCTATGTACCACAGGCTTTTAAGGTGGCAGTAATTAAACCATTACTTAAAAAGCCATCACTTGACCCAGCTATCTTAGCTAATTATAGGCCAATCTCCACCTTCCTTTTCTCTCAAAAATTCTTGAAAGGGTAGTTGTAAAACAGCTAACTGATCATCTGCAGAGGAATGGTCTATTTGAAGAGTTTCAGTCAGGTTTTAGAATTCATCATAGTACAGAAACAGCATTAGTGAAGGTTACAAATGATCTTCTTATGGCCTCGGACAGTGGACTCATCTCTGTGCTTGTTCTGTTAGACCTCAGTGCTGCTTTTGATGCTGTTGACCATAAAATTTTATTACAGAGATTAGAGCATGCCATAGGTATTAAAGGCACTGCGCTGCGGTGGTTTGAATCATATTTGTCTAATAGATTACAATTTGTTCATGTAAATGGGGAATCTTCTTCACAGACTAAAGTTAATTATGGAGTTCCACAAGGTTCTGTGCTAGGACCAATTTTATTCACTTTATATATGCTTCCCTTAGGCAGTATTATTAGACGGTATTGCTTAAATTTTCATTGTTACGCAGATGATACCCAGCTTTATCTATCCATGAAGCCAGAGGACACACACCATTAGCTAAACTGCAGGATTGTCTTACAGACATAAAGACATGGATGACCTCTAATTTCCTGCTTTTAAACTCAGATAAAACTGAAGTTATTGTACTTGGCCCCACAAATCTTAGAAACATGGTGTCTAACCAGATCCTTACTCTGGATGGCATTACCCTGACCTCTAGTAATACTGTGAGAAATCTTGGAGTCATTTTGATCAGGATATGTCATTCAAAGCGCATATTAAACAAATATGTAGGACTGCTTTTTTGCATTTACGCAATATCTCTAAAATTAGAAAGGTCTTGTCTCAGAGTGATGCTGAAAAACTAATTCATAGCATTTATTTCCTCTAGGCTGGACTATTGTAATTCATTATTATCAGGTTGTCCTAAAAGTTCCCTAAAAAGCCTTCAGTTAATTCAAAATGCTGCAGCTAGAGTACTGACGGGGACTGGAAGGAGAGAGCATATCTCACCCATATTGGCCTCTCTTCATTGGCTTCCTGTTAAGTCTAGAATAGAATTTAAAATTCTTCTTCTTACTTATAAGGTTTTGAATAATCAGGTCCCATCTTATCTTAGGGACCTCGTAGTACCATATCACCCCAATAGAGCGCTTCGCTCTCAGACTGCAGGCTTACTTGTAGTTCCTAGGGTTTGTAAGAGTAGAATGGGAGGCAGAGCCTTCAGCTTTCAGGCTCCTCTCCTGTGGAACCAGCTCCCAATTCAGATCAGGGAGACAGACACCCTCTCTACTTTTAAGATTAGGCTTAAAACTTTCCTTTTTGCTAAAGCTTATAGTTAGGGCTGGATCAGGTGACCCTGAACCATCCCTTAGTTATGCTGCTATAGACGTAGACTGCTGGGGGGTTCCCATGATGCACTGTTTCTTTCTCTTTTTGCTCTGTATGCACCACTCTGCATTAATCATTAGTGATCGATCTCTGCTCCCCTCCACAGCATGTCTTTTTCCTGGTTCTCTCCCTCAGCCCCAACCAGTCCCAGCAGAAGACTGCCCCTCCCTGAGCCTGGTTCTGCTGGAGGTTTCTTCCTGTTAAAAGGGAGTTTTTTCCTTCCCACTGTAGCCAAGTGCTTGCTCACAGGGGGTCGTTTGACCGTTGGGGTTTTACATAATTATTGTATGGCCTTGCCTTACAATATAAAGCGCCTTGGGGCAACTGTTTGTTGTGATTTGGTGCTATATAAAAAAAATTGATTGATTGATTGATTTTTTTCTTGATTTCTTATAGTGTTTCTTAAAGCCAGAAAGTTGCCATTTGAAATGACTTTAGTTTTGTGTCATGTCTGTGATCTGCTTTTTTTCTACAAATTAAACAACTGAATGAACATCCTCCGAGGCCGGTGATTCCATAATTTTTGCCAGGGGTTGTAATTTGCGTGGAACTTTGGTATTTGATAGAAGAAAGATTCGAACTACTGCTAAAGGTCATTGCTTTTCCGTAAATGGTGTTAGAGTGTGGAATGATTGTTTAGATTGTATTAAAGTATCTAGTACATTGGCTTGTTTTAAAATACTATAGTAACTTGTTATAGTTTGAGTAATTAAGTAAATTGCCTGTGTGGCTATTTGTTTTGTTTGTTGTCTGTTGTATTACTTTGTTTCACTGCATTACATTACTGACTATTTGTTTTTTGTGTTTATTCTTTGTGTGTACACAAATTGATGTACTGGGTGGGCATTTATAAGCTTCTGCTTCTGCCCCACCTTGTCTGCCGCACTAAATTGGTAAATTGTTTGAGTTTTGTTCTATATGTTTTAATTTTTGTTTTCTTTTGACTTGTTTTGTAAATGAGAGATTTTGTTTGTGCGTGCTAAATAAAATCATTCATTCAAAAATCATTCATTCATTCATTCAAATCATTCATTCATATCATATTGGGACTTTGAATCAGCAGATGCTCAATATGATATATTTATTTCAATTATTTGGTTAAATTAGTTTCCTTGCCATGTGGCTAGTAATGTAATCCTGAACTTGCCAGGCATGGCAAGTGACAAAAGCATAGAGCCCTGTACCTGTACAACGGAGGACCATGGTCCTCAAGTTTGAAAGTGCTGATTCTCATCCCAGTCCTTCACACACAGCCTCACACCTGCTCAGTGCACAATTGAGGTCACTGTCTGAAGCCAACAGAACTACATCATCTGCAAAAAGCAAAATCTGAGGTCACTGAACTGGATACTCCCATGGATACTGTGCCTTGAAAAACAGGTCTTATGTGATGCCAACACAGCTCTTAATTTGGTTGTGTAGAGACCAGGTTGCACTTTGCAGTGGTTCCAGTACCCCCATACTCCTGCAGCACCACCATGGGACATCTTGAGGGACCTGGTTGCCTTTTCCAAGTTGATAAAACACATGTAGGCTTGTTGGTCATACTTCCAAGACCCTTCTAATATCCTTGCGAGGGTAAGAGCTGGTCCACTGTTCCAAGACCAGAATGGAACCTGTTTTGCTCCTGGTAGGAACCACCCTTATGGTTGTCCCAAGTGAGAAGACAGACAAAGGACAATTCTAAAATACCCTTTATGATAGACAAATGCAGGAAGGACTCAACTCACACCCTGTTTGGAAATCTGGGGTCTCCTCCTGGAACCAGCACTTGTGGTGGTGGTGGCGGGCTCAAAATAACACCTGGTGGCCGGCTGTACAACCACGGGGTTCAGTCAGGCTAAGCCTGAAAAAAAACATGGTGTCCCCTCCATGTGGGTTCCCCACCTGCAAGGAGAGTGTAAAGGGTCAGGTACGCAGTGCAGTGGACAGAGGGAAAATGTCCCCACGGATTGACACTTAGTTATGACACGTAGAATGTGAAACATTTTATTATGACATAAATTAAACTACTCATGGAAGCTTCAAAAGTTCCTATTTGTTTAAATGCAGGTCAGTCTGCAGTTAAATAATCCATTTGTTGGTGTCTGTAATTCATGCTTTTTAAGATAAAATATCCATAATTGTCCCGTCAGTGTCTCACTGAAAATATCCAGTCTGTTGCCGTCAACGTGAACTCTGTTCTCCGTGTTTGGTTCAGAAGTGTGCTCACCGTGTCCCTCTCTCTCTCTCACACTCAAAATTGCAAACAGACATCCAGGCAGCAGTACAAATCTCTGTCTGAACTCCTGTCAAAGTTTTAAATGCGTACAAAACTTTCTGTCAAACTGTGCGGACATCATCTGAGAAGGAACTCATTTTTCCGAATGGAAAAAGGACTTTTGTCTGACAAAAACAAACCAAACTGGAAAGCTCCTTCACCTTCTGACTGGGGCTTGTACAAACAACCACACTGAACAAACAGTGACAGCAACAGTCTGTTGTCTAATTAGTGAGCATTCATACTCTAATCTAGAACACCGTAGTATTAATCCCCTTAAGAGCACCCAAAAACTGAATTGTGACGGCCACAAAAACTTAGCCATCCACACACACAGACCCTGATCACAGCTAAATATCTGATCACTACTGTGGCTAGTGTGTTGGGCCAAGACAAGAGTACAGAACCTTACCATATGACACGGACCACTCTGGCACGTCAGAAGCCACGCGGCCGGCCGCAAGCACCGACGGACATGGGTCCAGGACGCAGGGCCCTGGGGGAACCAGGAGAAAATGGGCAGTGGAAGGGCACAGGGGCCAGGAAAGGCAGCCCCAGAGCCACCGGGCAGCACAGCAAACCAACAGGGGAGCAGCCCGATGGCGCTGGAACACCCCCCCGACACCACCCCTCCCCACGGAGGCATCGGGAGCAGCCCCATGCCCAAGGGAAGCGCACAGGGCGCCGGTATAAACCCACCAATAAGGAGAGCCCCAGAACCACACCACCAGGGCCACGGCCCAGAGGGCAGGAGCGAGCCCCGGCAAGAGCGGGGGGCAAAGGAGCCACCGCAATCGAATCCAAAGCACAAGGTAGGGACCACCGAGCCATACGAGGGCGGGGCCCGGCCTCCAGACAAGAGGCGAGGCCCAACCCCGGGGCCAGGAAGAGCACAAGGCCCTACCGACAGCCAGGCCCCCCAGCACAGCCAGCAGCCCCCCCCCCCCCCCCCAAAAAAAAAAAACCTAACTAAATTTTGAGGTCCATCAAGTAGAAGAATGTGAAGAATTGTGGGACTTTGGAGTTGTCAATATTAAACCTTTAAACACATGAAAATATAAAAGGTAGATTTAAAACTGGTTTTGCCAATATGACCCCTAATAATTATCTTATTGATTAGGATTTTCTTTTTTTAATCTGCTTCTTGAAAGTTTAAACCTGGATGAAAAACTTGAAGAATGATTTTTACAAAGTTTTATTATTCAATATACATTACTGCTTAACAGGAGATTAAGTCTTAAACGAGAATTTAATAATGTAAAAACAATTTCTTCAAATTGACTTCAGTGCTCACTGCATGTTTTTTTTTATTCTTGTAAAGATCCCCAGACATGCAAATTGCTCTGAAGAATTTATCTTTACTTCACAGATTAATGGTATTTTTTTTTATTCGGAATGTATTTGAATTGAAAAGAGCAAGGTTTTCAGTAAAAGTAAAAACTTTATCACTGACAGTTAATGGCTTGTTAAAGTCTCAGTAAATAAATAGGATATGTCCGCTAAGTTAATGTGAGATCTTATGACACCTTGACAATGCTAGCAAAGCGCTCTTCACAAACGGAGCTGAGCATCGCTGTTTTCCCTGACAGTCTGTTGGCCTGAGCTTCAACTTCATCAATTACTTTTTTTTTTAAATACAGTAGACACTTCAAAAGAAGCCAGCCCTGCCATGACAACAATGAACTGTTTCTGCGCATAACGCATCCTGACAGACAATTTTCCACTAATTAAAGCCAGCACAAGAGGCTGCTGACACACGAGACAATGTCAAAGTGAAGTTTTGTAGGCGAGAAGCATAGAGTTTAAGTTGGTGACAAAGAAGAGATAATGGAAGAAAAAGACTGCTTTTTGGCATTTCTTGTTTGTCTCCTCACGAAAAGAGACAAGTTGATGGGTGCCTTGACCGTACAGGTCAAAATAACCTTTGTTAATTTTGACAAAAGTAGAAATGACAAATGTGTATTAAAGAACAAGAATATTAAAGCTCATGATTTCTTTGAGACTCTTTTCTGATGCTCTGTCAATCACGGGGAGTGTAGTCACAGGTATTGTGGGCACACAGCTCATCCAGTGTCCACATGAACTGCAAGAAAAGCATGTGTGTGTGCCAGAGAGACATTGGGCTTGATCTTCCACTTGGTGCAAAGTAGCATACAGTCATTTAGTTGAAATTAAAGCAGGTGTAATTTTCACTCCCAACACCCACATTCATTCTTTAAATCACAAGTCTGTTTTTTGTTTTTTTTTAAACTGATAACACATCCATAATTTTCCTGTCAGCCTCTCACTGAAAACAGTGGAACATCCAGTCTGTTGCTGTCAATGTGAACTCAGTTTTATCTGTTTGGTCCAGAAGTGTGGCTTACCGTGTCCCACTCTCTACACTCATAGTGACAAATGTCCAAGCAGCACAACAGATCTCAGTTTGATCTCCCCTCAGAGTTTTAAAAACACACAAAACTTTCTGACAAACTTTGCTATGACCCTACAATTAAACTATGACTCCTTTAATAACTATCTTATTTGATCAGGATTTTCATTTTAAATCTCCTTCTTGAAAGTTAAAAGCTGATGAAAAACCTGAAGAATGAAAGATTTTTACAAAGTTTTATGTATTTAACATACATTCCTGGGCGTATCAAGACTGGGTCTGTTCATTCATCCCCAGGCCTACCGTCCCCATCTGGGAAACTATGGAGAAACCATCTTCATCCACTGAAATGATGGAACTGTGCACACACACATATTAGATCACAAGTCAGGGTTTTTTTTTTTTAATTGATAACACAGGTGCTGCTCCTTCATACTTTTGGATTGTGCCTTCTTACCAAAATGCTGATTTTTGTCTTAAATGGCATACATTGTGCTTATTCTTCAAAGCCTTATTTTCCTGTGTTCATAAGAAAAGTTTATTAGTGTTATTGCTATTAATGGTATATGTATTACAAAAACATAAAAAATTGAGCCAGATGAGCGTCATTGGCTTAAAACAGTTTTGATTCATGTCGCTCCAATGTCCATTGGTCATAAGTCTGTTGTGTCACACAAGATTTCATATCGTACTGTAGATCATCTGACTTTAACAGGATTCCTGCAATAATACAAGAAGAAACAATATTTTACCCATCATGTACTTCAGTGCTCCATTTCATTCATTCTTTGTCCATACCCGGTTATTACATTTAAGGGTCACAGGGGGAGCTGCAGCCTGTCCCTGTGGTCATTGGGTGAGCGGCGGAGTACACCCTGGACAGAGTGCCAGTCTATTGTAGGGCCACATACAGACAGAAAAACACATTGACTCTATCACCTACATTCAGTTTAAAGTCACAAATTCACCTAAACTGCAAGAGAACTTGCGCAAACACATGGAGAACTTGCAAACTCCACACAGAAAGGACCAAGTGGGAAACAATCCCAGAACCTTCTCACTGCGATGCAACAGTATTAACCACTAAGCCACCGTGCTGCCCCACTTGTATTCCTGAGAATTAATTTTTATCGTTGAACAAATAGACCACTCTGTTATTTGAAAGTTTTAATAAACCTCAAACCTCAATGTTTTAGTAAAGAAATAGTGAGTTTTGGTTTTCTCAGGAGACTATATACTGTATATGTGTGTGCATAATTCCATCATTTCAGTCATTCGGGGGATGAAGATTGTCTGTACATAGATTCCCAGATGGGGACGGTAGGCTCAGGTTGCAACTGATCCAATCCAGTATCTCTATTGGTTTCCGATACCAACATAATTCAAGTATCAGAAAATACAGATACAGCCTGCGCGCTTTTCCTATACCGGAGAGAGTTTCTGAGCTGAAGCTGAGCTGTTTCTTCTGCAGTATTCTAAGAGCAAACTATTTGGTGCCACAGTTGAGCCTCCTACTTCACATTTAAGAAGCATTGACTGTGACTTCACAGCAGGAAAGAAGACACAGTTTCTCCACATGAATGCTGAGGATGGTTCCTAATATTGCAGGACCATATAACCAATGAGTGTATAGTGGCTTGCCAAAAGTCACTGACAAAATCTACACACAGGCTCTAACTGGCTGGACACTGGATGCGAGAAACAACTTGCTGTCAAAAGCTTGATACTATGAGAGCCCACCCATGGTCAAGAAACTAGAGAACAGCACCTAACAGATGTTGATCACCTGAAGAGAGACACCGGTTTGTGTAGCACTGAAGAGATCGGTGCCTGCATGCTGGGTCAGGACGTCTAGTGCGCCATTGCCATTGCCCAATGTAGTAGTAGTAGTAGCAGTAGTAATCTACTGGTCAGTTATTCTTTTTGTTTGCCAATGACACAAAACAACGAATCCCTCATCGATAATTGACTTGGAAAGTGGCATCACAGAACTAGAAGATTAAGGGAAGTTAATGAATGTGGAAATAAGATGATTCCAAAAAGCACCTTTGCTTTTCATATGCAATAACACTTAGACATTTTTTCTCACTTGCTGGATTGATGACAGGTGTTTGCCACTGAAAGAAACCATTTCCACACAGAACTGTGTAAAATCAGATAAATCAGTCAGTTAATGTTCTTACCGTGCAGCACTGTGGCTTAGTGGTTAGCACTGTTGCCTCATAGCCAGAAGGTCATGGTTCAATTCCACCTGTGGTCTTTGTGTGGAGTTGGGTGTTCTCCCTGTGTTTGTGTCGGTTCTCTCTGGGTGCTCTGGCTTCCTCAGATCCAGAGACACGCAGGTTTGGTGGATTGGAAACTTTAAATTCTCCGTAGGGGTGCCTGTGAATGTGTTTGTTTTTCTGTACGTGGCCTTGTGACAGATTGGCGTCCTGTCCAGGTTTAACCCCACCTTGCGCTCTCTGACTGCTGCAATAGGCTCCCGCTCCCCGTGACACTTCATTGGACCAAGCAGGTGAAGATGAGTGTGAGTGTGTGTTCTTATTGTTTAACAGCATTTATATTCTAAAATTCTGGAACATGCTAATCCCCCCAGATACCTTATTCAAAGGATTTTGTATGAATTTAGCCATAAAAGAAAAATACTGCGAGGATGATGATCAAGTGAGGTACGTAGTGAATGGGGCCAGTGAGAGACAGATTTTCTACACAAAATTGTACTAAGCAAGAACAAACCATTATCTTGTGGTTTTTATGAACTGAAATAACATGGTCATATGTCCATGCAACCTTGCGTAAATTTGCGCAAACCCGTGGCGAGGGCTACAGACAGTCACAGACTACAAGCCCCCACTGCAGACCTATAACAGCTCCACCTCTCTCCTGAATGAGCTGAATGGATTTTTTTGCTTGTTTTGAGCCAATCAACACCACACCTGCGCAGAAGTCTCCCCCTTCTTCACACGAACAGGTCTGAAGGATACTGTTTACGGATAGTGTTAGAAGATCATTCCGCAGGATTAACACTCGCAAGCTTCTCGTCCTAACAACATACCTGGCCGTGTTCTGAGGAACTGTGTGGGAGAACTAGCAGATGCCTTCACAGACATCTTTAACATCTCGCTGAGTTAGGCAGTTGTACCCACATGCCTCAAGGCCACCACCATCATCCTGGTTCCACAGAAGTCCTCACCCACCAGCTTCAGTGACTACTGTCCAGTTGTACTCACCCCTATCCTCATGAAGTGCTTCGAATAGCTAGTCATGGAGCACATCAAGTCTGCGCCTCCCCTCCTCCCTGGACCCCTTGTAGTTCACATATCGGTCCAATCGCTCAACCAAGGATACCATCGCCACCCTCCTCCACCCAGCCCTTACACATCTGGACAATAAAGACTTGTAAGTCAGATACTGTTCATTGACTTCAGCTCAGCATTCAACACAATCATCCCCCAACAGCTGATTGTCAAACTGAACCGGCTGGGACTGAACACTTCCCTGCACAACTGGCTGCTGGACTTCCTGACAGGGCGACCACAGACAGTGCGGGTCGGCAGCAGTACATCCAGCATCGTCACGTTGAACGGGAGCCCACAATGAATGTGTGCTGAGCCCCCTGCTCTTAACCCTGCTGACAAACGACTGTACAACACTAACCTCCTCATCAAGTTAGTGGATGACACAGCCATGGTGGGTCTCATCAGCAACAACGATGAGACCAACTACAAGAATAAGGTGAACCACCTGACCTCATGGTATGAGCACAACAATCTCTCCCTGAATGTAGAGAAGAGAAAAGAGATTGTTGTGGACTTCAGGAGAGCACACACCCAACACCCCCTCTGACCATCAGTGCTGCTGTGGAGGGGGTGAGAAGCACCAAGTTCCTGGGTGTGGACATCACAGGATCTCTTGTGGACTACAGCACTACATCATGGCCAAGAACGCTTACAAACACCTCCTTTCCTCCCAAACTAAAGAAGAGCTAGGCCCACCCCCTATCATGAGCACCTTCTACAGGGGCATGATGGAGAGCATCCAATCAACCTGCATACAGTGTGGTATGGCACCTACACCATACCTGCCTCAGCACCTCCAGTGCATTTTGAGCAGCTGAGAAGGTCATGGGTACCCTCTTCTCCCCCTCCCTCCAAGACATATTTAGCACAGCCTCACCCGCAAGGCCACCCGCATCTTGGGAGATCCACCACCCACTAAACTGCCTCTTCAGCCTGTTTACAGCCAGGGAGGATACTGCAAGGTCTCTGGGTCAGGACCAGCTTACTGAGGGACAGTTTCACTCACCAGGCTGTCAGAGCTTCTCAACTCCCTCTCTGCTCTTCTCCCCACTTTCTCTCTTACCCCCTCACACACAAACTCTGGATCCTGACCCCCACTCCCAACACTGACGTTTTATTCCTGACAGCCACCTCACAAACACTGAACATATCTCCAAGGACTGCTTATGCGCTTTAAATTAGTTTGAAGAAGCTCATCAATGTTGAATCACTCAATTTGCACAAGGCATACTGTAACCACCAGGTACATCACTGACCACATTTGACTGCGTACCATATAAGAACACATAATAACACATAAGAGACTGTTCTTACTGTTTTTTTTTTGTTTGTTTGTTTTTTTTTACTCTTACTCTTACTCTTTTTTTTTTTTTTTTACTGTGTTGTCTTTATGTGTTGAATTATGAAATTTCCATCCTCAATTATGTCTGTGTATGCATTGCAGAATTGACAAAGTTGACTTGAAATGACATGTCGAAAGTTGATAGGTCCTACGATAGGTCCTGCTTGTGTGGCAGTGTCTGCACGTCTGAGTGATGAAGATGAGACGAGATGCTGTACAGTATTAATGAAAATCATCTTCGTAGCACAGATTTTTCTTGATTTTGTTGTTCATTTAATTCACCGTTGTACTATTTTTCACATTGCCTTTGATGTAGTACTACATTTGTAATTTTGAGGTACAGCTCTCTCTTTACCTTTTGTTTTCAGGTCACCTGTTGTTGGTCTTCTGCTATTATTGTCCTACTTTCTCATTTCTCTACTTGTATCTCCATGAATAATGTATTCGTTTCAATCCTTAATGCAGTAGGTGTACCTGTGGCTTGTCACAATAACACCTTTTCTAGGACAGATGATGAGTAAGTGGAAAAAAACCAAAGGCAGCAAAATGTGATCATGCTCAGAAGGAGATGTAAGCCCTATACATGCCCTGATGTGGATGACAGTCTATTATTTGCCAATGATGGAAAGCCAATCAACGCAGGTTACTTCCCTAGCCAAAGTCAGTACCCATAGATTGTCTGTGATAATGCAGATGATTTGTCTTGTTCGAGGACACAGTAAGTTAGATATACTCAAGCCCAGGTCTTCATATTGGTAATGAAGTCCTACCCCCACTGAAATACTCACTCTGCTCTCCAAATTGCTCAGTTGGATCAATAGTGGAAGAAGGCAGTTAAATGCAGTCTGTCCATGATATTGTTTTCACAGCATTTCTTTGTTAAAATGCTTCCAGTAAATCAAATGACCATTTAATCACAATCAGTGTAACATTCCACTGATGTAGCAAGATTCCATATGTACGAGGTCTGTCCAAAAAGTATCGGACCTTTTTATTTTTTGCAAAAACCATATGATCCGGGACGTCGTCTAACTTTCACAAAAAAGGCAGAAGGCAATGGACATCAGCACGTTGTCGGCACATTCTACTGTTACAGGAGTGTTTTTTCATGGAAAGAGAAGCGGAGGATTGCGCCGCCATGCCGCTCATGGCACGGGACAAAACCACCTCAACAAAGCCTTCACGTTGGAAATGATCTGGTTGTTTGAGTGGGGTTTGAGTCTGTCGATCGGCGCTCGGAGCGCGCCGCCCTCTCAGACCTGTGGGCGGTCTTTAAACCGGCTGGAGCACTCCTTAATCTGTGTAATCCCCATAAAATCGTCGCTGAAAGCCATGTAAATTTTCCAAATGGTGTCCAGCTGGAGGTCTCTCACATTTCTGGAAAAATTTGATGCAGCAAAGCTCCAAATCATTCAGACATTTATTCGCAATAAAAATCCGACGAGAGGGGTGGACCACTGCTCACTCAAAGCCTGCTCACAGGCGAATGACGCAACCGACAGGCGTGGAAAAAACTCACACATGCACACGAAGGTTCAAGCTTGGCTGATGCAATCACACGTGATTCAAATCCATATGGTTTTTGCAAAAAATAAAAAGGTACGATACTTTTTGGACAGACCTCGTACATAAACTTGCTATAAACAGAATTTTCAACATTAATATACCAGCCTATATCTATTATCTGTCTACAGAATTATTACTATGTAATGACAAACTATGCAGTGACTGAAGTGATACTCCCTCTGTGTGTTGTAATCTGAGCTTTTCTGTTCCTTGTTTTCATAGCTGGACCAGACACACATGCACAGTCATTGCAAGACAGTCCTCTGGGTGCAGTTGTAAAGCATTGCCCCTTCCCATGATTGTAAAGGATTAGTCGTGAGTGAACCTTCACATAACACACTGCATAGAAAATGGTACACAGTAGCAAACTTGCAGAAATTCCCACCACGACAAGAAAACCACGTTCAGATGCTAAAACTGCCTCTGACTAAAAATGGTGAGAGTAGAAAGGGCAATCCACCGGCTTTTGCCAGAAGGCGAGCCCTTTTGAGATGCTGATGGGCTTCAACTGAATTCCTCTTCGATGTGAAGAAGGAAGGGTTGGGAAAGAGTAGGGAGGGAAGGCACTGTTGGTCTAAAATAATGCAATATCAAGTTGGGCTAAATCATTTCTAGCTCCCTTAAAATACTGTCAATATTGGAGCCTGTATCAGCAGATTTTTTTTTTTTTTAATGAGATAAATTGAAACACATTTTAAATGCAGTTAATACATCTGGTCTGTTTGCTCTTGTAAGGACAAGTTTACAAGTCTTTTTGTTCAATAATCTGTTATTTGGTATGATCACATCTTAAAATCTGGATTATGCAGTGCAAAGCAGATGTCAACCTGACTCCTCCTGGACTGGATGACAGTCCAACTCAGACGTATCTTAAAGACAAATATAAATCAGCAAATCTGATTTAAAGCTTATGATGGCAAATTATGACAGTTATAACAGTTAACAAGATTAACAACCTCCTTGTTCAAATTTAACAAATTTCTTTCATAATGTGATATGATTCAACAAGAGTTGTTTTTGTACAGTGTCTTTGCTGGCTTTCCTACCAGGTTTCCCCAAAGGATACGTAGCTGGGTACTGCTGGAGTGTGTGTGTGTGTGTGTAAACAGTGTTGGGAGTAACGCATTACAAAAGGAACACAATTACAGTAATGTATTACGTTTTTGCTGTAATGCAGTAATGTAAGCCATTGCTAATACATTTTCAGTAATATTATACTCTTTACATATTTCAGTAAGGCACGTTACAACACACTTTTAACCCTCTGGGGTCCGAGGGCATTTTTTGGACAGTTCATTCGCCTGGCATAAATGTTTTATTATTGATGTTAACAGCTCTCCCTGCATCCCACAACCTGTGGATAACCTGTGCTTTCAGAATATATATGCTTTTGTTGTGTTTTATAAGTGTAATAAAGGTTTACAAACAAAAATAAGAAAGAAAAAAGAGAAGCGGAAAATAATTTTCCACACACATTTATTCAAAACACAGAGCAAACTATAATAAACAACTGTTTTGTCACTTTATAAAGGTAATTTGAGGTCTTGTGTGAAAGACTGTACAACAAAAAGGTTCAAACAATAAACACAAATGCACATTTTGAACAATATATACAAAATGGTCTATGCATTTTTTTTTTGTCTCAAAGCAATTTCTGTCTGCTATTACACAAAGGTTACAACACAAACTTCTACTTGAACTCTGTTTTGGACTTTTCTGTGCTCCTCCTAAAGCAGCTTTCACGTGAGATTGTCATCAGAGGCTCTCCGTCTGCTTTCACTGATTGCTGTGCGTAATGGCGCAGGGTGCACTGAATATGGACTCATTGGAGCACCCAGGGGGCTATTCAAACGGGCCAACTAGTAATAAACTCCTGAAAACGATCTTTGGCTTTTCACATGAGGTAAATCTGCCCTACGATTGGATTTTGTAAAACCATGTGATGGTGAACCAATTCCGATTGGACACTCACATTGCGCACGTCATCACACAGCTTCTATGATGAGTACAAAGACGGCCAATGGCTGACTTGAAAGTCCACAGAGTTAACTTTTCAGCAAAAAAAAAGTAAGTTTCTATCTCATATCATTAAAAAGCTATTTATAATCTAGTAAATCTTGGTGACGGCGTCGGCCCCAGAGGGTTAACCCAAAATTTAGTGATGTTTTGTTTTTATACCATTGATTTCCTCAAAAGCCACACTTGTAAATCCCGAGTGCCCTGTTGATGACTATTTCAAAACTCTGATTGAATCTAAGAAGCACAGTAAAGCATTTTTGATTAGTCAGTTACACTTGATAAACTAAAAAAGTGCTCTCTTTTGTCTCCAAGGTGGCGTGAGCAGCCATTGTTTGATGCAGGAATCAACACGCAACATTGTTTAAAAAATAGATGCACACTGCTGGGATTTTAATACACTATAGCAGAATCAGGAAGAATATAACATGTGTTTTAGGATATTTGAAATTATCCCTTGTGGATAATTTTACCTCGAAGAAGGGCACCACCTATTTTAAGCATAGGCACTTTAATTTAAACATTCATTAGTTAAATAGTCTCAATTTAATTACTCAGTCTCAATCTGCAGTCGTTCATTCTGCAGGACAGATCTGACACCCTATACAAAACCATACAAAATCACAGACAACTTCACACGTTAAGATATTTATTTGACTCAGGCAGGAGTTAAATAACAGGATATATCACAGTAAGCAATTTGATACAATGAGTAATGATTATATCACGTTCAGATAATTTGGTTTCGTAGCGGGAGTTTAGTAGTTAAATTTGTCCTAATCAGCAGGGAATTTACTTTGGTATTTATTAATGTGAGAGAAGATTAGTACTGTTGGATAGAGTTCATTAAAGCCACTCTGTTTTTTTTTTTTTTTTTTATTTTTATCTGACACCGTAGCCCGGTCTTACTTTGGCAGAGCTGTGCAGATCGGTCTCTGTAGGTCAGGTGCTGGAATCGTCTCCTTCTCAGTCGATGACCCATCCGTCCCACAGCTGCTTCAGGGACCTTAGCAAAGAGACTCTGCCAGTCAACCCGCCTGGTTTCGTTGGTTACCAGGGACACTTTCCGTTGTTAGGCTGTGACTTGCGACGGCGGTTCAAATCACTGTTGATGTCTCAGCTGACCTGGGTATTTTTATCTCTGCAGCGCATGTAGTCTGGGCTCATTAGAATAAAGGTTTGAGCATCTTTATTCTCTGTCAGAAAAATCAAAAATTCGTCTTTCGTCGTCGTCGGTGAGAGCCGGGTCAAATCAAAAACTCAATACAAAAATAGTTGACTTTATGAGAAAAATGTGCACGAGAGGAATTTGGAGTTTAAGAAGAAAAAGGTTTTAATTTGAAAAATCATCAAAGGAAGTTAAATTTTAAAGCAGGGGTGGTGGCCAAGTGGTTAATGCGCTTGGTTTCAGTTTGGAAGGTTCTGGGTTCAAGTCCCACCCCTGCCACATTTCTCCATGTAATGTGGAGTTGCGCCAGGAAGGGCATCCGGCGTAAAACCTGTGCCAAATCAACATGCAGATCCACCTTGGATTTGCTGTGGCGACCCCGAGTGCAAACAAGGGAGCAGCCGAAGGGACTTACTATCAAAGGAAGTTAAATGTGCCTGTGCGTTTAACTTTACAAAAGTCGAAAAAGTTATTTGTAGAAAGGAAAAAGTAATTTCTTGTTGCCACGCACAAACAAGAAATAAGTCTTAAGCAGCACGTGGTTTCAGTCATAAATCTTGACGGCTGAGGTGGCGTCTGGACCCAAGAAGAGGTCGGCGTGTAAGAGAGAAGAGCCGAGCAGAAGAGAAGAGAAGCAAAAATGAAAAGAAGCCAAAGAGAGCGCTTTCCCGGAGGCGCAGGCTTTTAAAGGGTTAAAAGCTCCACCACCAAGAATTCTGGGTATTGTAGGGTTTTTTGTGTGTGTTTCTTTGTCTGGTGTTATATATGTAAATCACTGTCCACTCTTGGATTCCTGCTTTAAAACCAAGCAAGTCCTGTATTGCAAAACTCTAGTAAACAGGGTTTTCCCTGGAGATACCACGCAACACAGTTATATGAAAAACACACTTGATAAACTTCCTGCAGTTTGTTATCCAAGTACAACTACCAGATATATATACATCTTGTGTGTAAGGTTAAATGGTCACATGTTTGTTTTTCTTTTCTTTTTATTTTTCTGTTACAACAATAAAATGCACTTTTTAAAATGTGATTACAATTTAACTCTGCACGAGTTGGTCACATGCCCTTCCCTAATTCGTCCAACAGGAGTCACTCTTGTTCCATGGATTATAAGAGACTGGGTTTTGGATTTCATCACACAGTGTGAACTAGGTCAATACTGGGTCAATTTTAACCAGAAAAACTGGACTGTGATCAACAAGTTGATGGTAATTCTTCAGTGAGGTGATTTTACTTGAATTTTGTTGTAAAAATATGTTTCTAGGACTTTTGGGGAGAAAGTATGTTCTTCTGGTGTCTGTGTGTTTTTTTGTTTTTTTTTTTTTAGATGAGAAGCCAATCAGCACATCTGGTTTTGGGCTGATAAGGGAATTTGCAGCTCCATGAGGAATGCACTTTGGGGAGTCTTAAATCCTGGAAAGGGTGGGGGTTTATGACACCGAGCCATCCTGTGTTGGCTCGGAGGGTCTCCCTTTGACACCTGGAGATATACCAGGCCGTGCTGTGTTGAGTTTCTCCTTTTGAAGAAATTTCATGACCTCTGGTTGATGCAAACTTAGGACGGTGAAGGTTGGCACAGCTTTCCGCTACAACACAATAAGTCTCTTTTCCATCATCAACAGTGCGCGTCTGTCTCACTGTTTAATAGCGTGGACTCATGCAGTCAACAACAACAGATGTCCTATTCCTGTAGTTCGCACAGAAACCATGGTGGGATGGACCCCACAGGAGTGAGGGATGGGAAAGCCCCCCTCCCTCACAAGCCCCTTAACTCATTGAGTGCCATGGATGCTTAAACGCTTCTTTTCAGATAGTAACGCTCAGCGCCAAAGACGCGTTAATCGCGCCAATTACATTTTTTCTGGGGGGGGGCAGGGTAATCAGCTGATCTAGCTTGTGTAAAAAAATTAGAGTTGTAATCACAAGGGAACCCATTCTGTGGGTGGTAGCAGTGTGAGTGTGGACTGGAGCGCGGCTTGCTCTCCACCGTTGTGCGGACGTCTTACGTTGTACTACTCCTAATCCGACTGGTTTCCACCTGGCTGTCTGTCAAACTGTGATGCAGTCGCGCTGCTCCAGTCGTTCCGTCTTTTTCCTTGGAATTAAAAAACGCAGAGCGCACGACACACACCTCACACAAAGTCTGCTTACAGCAAATGACGTAATTGACAGGGCTCATGCAAGCAAACGTGATTCAAATCCTCAGGTTTTTGAAAAAAATAAAAAGGTCCGATACGTGGGAACCAGAGGGAAAAGACGTGCTGCCAAGAGAAGAGACAGACGGAGTCCCTCCCCTGATGTTTTTTTTTTTTTTTTTTTTTTGGTGCATTATACAATAGGATCACTTTTCCATAATGTTTGAGATGTCACTGAAGCAAAAACAATTATAATCAGACATTTTCTCCTTGAAATGTTGCTTGTCACAAAAAGCCAATTTTCTCAGTTTTTTTGTCAGAAATCAGCGTTTTTAGTGATACCCACCCATGTTCTGCAGACAATTACTAAAGAATGGAAAGAGGTACAAACAAACGTTTTTTTTCTGATGATAAAGGAAAGTCTGAAGTTTCTTTTGGTATGTTTGTTGTTGACATGGACATACGAGGTCTGTCAATAAAGTAACGGTCCTTTTTATTTTTTTTCAAAAACGATATGGATTTCATTCATATGTTTTTACGTCAGACATGCTTGAACCCTCGTGTGCATGCATGAGTTTTTCCACGCCTGTCCGGTGACGTCATTCGCCTTTGAGGCATGCCTTGGGAAGGAGTGGTCCCGCCCCCTCGTCAGATTTTCATTGTCTGGAAATGGCGGAATGAAAAGGACTTTTTTCCATCAAAATTTTTTCAGAAGCTGTTGGAGACTGGCACCTAGAAACTATTCGAAAATTTTATCTGGCTTTCGGTGAAAATGTTACGGGCTTCAGAGAGAATAAGGTCTGTTACTACACCTTTAAGGACCCCTTTAAGGGACGCTCGGCGCGCTGCGCTCCGAGCTGCGACGACGCGGCACACAGCCACCGGACCATTCTAAATGGATGGCTCTGTGGATACGAGACCGTCGTGTGCTCTTTCTCTGGTTATCACAAGAGCTGGACATCAGCCATTTTCTGGCAGATTTTCACTTTTAACAAGAGATTTTTGTCATGGAAAGCCGCACGGAGGCTTCGCGCGTAAAGAACCGATTCGCTTTGGAAGCGAGACAAAGGAACACCTCCGTTTCGGCGTGTCAGAGGACAAGTTTGGACATGTCCAGCTCTCCACAATTTTCACTGATACTTACTGGACTGGTAAGCATTGAAAAGCTGAGATAGACATGAAAAACTCACGCATGCGCACGAAGGTTCAAGCATGTCTGACGTAAAAACATATGAATGAAATCCATATAGTTTTTGAAAAAAATAAAAAGGACCGTTACTTTATTGACAGACCTCGTAGAACTCAGTTTTCTATGGGTCTTGAAAAACACCTCAAATGCTGAAAATCCTGGCAATGGGCTGTTATAAACTTGAAAATACCTGGCACTCAATGAGTTAATGGTCCACTGTTGAAGACATTTAAAGACATACTCCCAGGCCCCCTCCAGGATTCTTGTGAGAGCAATGGTCGGTTGTTCCACATCCTGGATGAAACCCGCATTGTTCCTCTTCAAGCTGATGGTTGACTATCGTCCGAACCCTCCTTTCCGCACCCTAGAGTAGACTTTACTAGGGAGGCTGAATTATGTGATGCCCCTGTACTGGCACAAACTCTCTTAACCCCTTTTTAAATATTGTGACCATCACCCAGTTTGCCACTCTGTGGGCACTGTTTCAGACCTCCTTGCAATGTTGAAGAGACATCTCATCCAAGACAGTCCCTCCACACCTACAGCCCTCAGCATTTCTGGCTGGATCTCATCAACCCCTGGGGCTTTGCCACTGTGGAGTTGATTGACTACCTCAGTGACTTCCACTAGGTAATTTAATTGTTCCCCATCAGCTTCCAGCTCTGCCTCTATGACTACCTCCACATTGTTTGAGCATCATGCAGATAATCACAGGACCTCATCCCTGTAGGCCAACTCATTCCAGATCAGCTCCACCACCGTTGTGTCATGAGCAAACCTCACTATGCTGTTACTGGTATGGTCAGGTCTGTAGTTGGAGACGGTGAGGTTGTAGAGTTGAGGGATCAGCACACCCCTGTGGGGTACAGGTGGAGGAGAGATGGGGTTAGAATTTCACTGTTTGGTGCCAGTTTGTGAGAAAATTCCTTAATACAGGAGCAGGTGAGTGGGGGATGTCCCATGTCAGACAGTTTTCTGACAAAGATTTCAGTTATAATGGGCATTGAAGGATAAGCTGTAGTTGATGAAGAGCATCCTGAGTAGCTATTACGGTATTCAAGGTGGCTCAGTGCAGTCTGTAGGGTGATGACTATGGTGTCATCATTTGACCTGTTTGCTCTGTAAGCAAACTGGTGATAATCAAAGGTGGGATGGAGGCAGGCTTGAATGTGCTCCAGGACCAAAGACTCCAAATGCTTTGTAATGACTGGTGTAGTATGATTGGGCGGTAATTGTTGAAGCTGTCTTTGGCTGAATTTTTTTTGGTGGTGGGGGGCTACGGGGATGATGGTGGCAGACTTTAGACAGGCTGGGATGGTGGCCTGAGCCAGAGAGGTTAAATATTGTGGTGAAGACCTGTGTGAGCTGCCCAGCACAGTCTCCGAGCACTTTCCCAGGAACACTGTCCGATCCGGCCGTTTTCCTGTGGTTAACTCTGCTGAGCATCCATTTCACATCATGTGCCTTCACAGCCAGTGATATGGGGCTGGTTGAGAGCGGGATGATGTAGCTGCAGACTGTTGGGTTTGGATCTCAAAGCATACGAAGAAGATGTTCAGCTCCTCCGCCAGTGAGATGCTTGGGTCCTTGGCTGCGTTGATGGTTCTGGCTCAAATAACAGCCAGTAATTTTCTTTGTGGTATAACTTTATTACATTACGCTTTACAGAAATACAAATTAAAGTAGTGTCAGTTGGTGATCTTAAACTATGGAAGCCTTTAATTGAAATTGATAAATGTCTTGTTTCTGAAAAATATATGTACTAATTTATATGGGCTTTCTCTGTTTAATTGCTGTGTTGTAGGCAGGCAAATGAGGAATACCAGGTCCTGGCAAATTCTTGGCGTTACTCGTCAGCTTTTTTCCAACAAGCTCTTCTTCACTGTGGTGGACTATGATGAGGGAGCGGATGTTTTCCAACAGGTACCTAGTTACTCACTCCACTGATCCCCACACTTTGTTTTGTGCCCCAGACTTTATCAATTTGTAGTCTATTCAAAATTTCATCACCTACTTTTAGCTTATTTCTGTATGGGGGGTTGTGTTTTCCAAATTGTAGTTCAGTTAACTTGTGATTGTATGGCCTTATTAAATAGACACAAGATGGTTCCAGTCTAGATCACATTACTGCCTTGGACTCCATCATATATATAAAACAAGAAAACCTCCACACATTTTTCATTTCGGTCAAGCATTTTCACATTAATGTACACTGGTATGATTTGTCACTCAAAAATACACAAAAAACCTCAAGTAAATCTGTTTGCCAAAAAGCAAAAGAAGATTGACTTTTTAAACAGTGAAATTAAGATGAACATATTGTTTCAGGTCAGATCTGCAAGCATGCAGTGGTGCTACATCCTGGTTCCTAGATGGCTACCACAGTTCTATTACCATCTCTAGATTGTAATGTCTATTTACTGCACCTATATGATACACCTCCTAGACTTTTTCCAGTTGCTGGGGACATCAAGACTAAGTCACCTGCATGCTGGGTCATGCACAGAGAATTGCACATGACCAAAACATCGTCAGCGTTGACTTGTAATGCAAGTAATACACCTTATCCAAGTCTCATGAATTAATTACCAGTGTTGGGCAGTTACTTCCAAAATGTAATGCATTATAGATTACTAGTTTCTGTTATTTCAAAATAAACATTCAATGAACATTATACAGACGTTCACAAATGTTCACAAACATCATGTGAACAGTTGAACCAGAACATTAAATGAACATTTGTAGAATGTTCGAATGCTAACATTACCTGTCCTCATTCTTTGTTCATATGATGTTCGTGCAATGTTCCTGCTCAATATATCTACAATTTTTGTGATTTTTCCTATTGACAACTAAAAATGACGTAAAACAAACTTTAGAAATGTTTTAAAATTCAACAGGTTTTATTCAAATAGTAACTTGCAATGTATTCATGGAATTCACATATAAAATCAATAATGCAGAAACTTTTGAAATCACTTACAGATTTAATGATGGAATTCATCTTTACAGAATTAAACATCATGCTCAAAAATAAAAAAGCACATAAAATGAAAATTTTCAACTTTACAAAAGATTTCTTAATGGCATACCACCGACACTACTCCAAAAGATGTTCAGACAAAAGAATAATCTTCGAGAAATAATATGAAACCTAAAAAAACATTCATCTATTCATCTACAACCAACTACACATTTTAGGAGCAAAATAAATTCAGCTTACATCTACATACAGTTAATAATACTTTATGATATTTAAGAGCAAACTGTGGACAGTTTTAAAACAAACACTCAAATTCCCTGAGAAAATTCCTATGAAAAAATATTAATATAAAGTTTTTAATCACAGATTGAAGACTCAGTATGACATTAGTCAGATACGACAATGCAACTTGCTGAACACACATTTTTAAGAGCGAAACTGAACAGTTTAACACAAACACATTACAATCAATAATTTCCTGAGGAAATTCACATGACAAAACACTAAGTTTTTATCACATAGAAGTATGACAGTCAGATACGACAATATAATTGAACACAATTTTTAAAGCAAAATTGAACAGTTTTAACACAAACACATTACAATAAAATTTCCTGAGGAAATTCATGATAAAAAAAAAACAAAATAATAAAAAATTTTAATTTAAATTAATGTTTGATCACCAGAGAAAAAGTTTCTCCGGAAGTAAAATAAAATTTTAATCAAAATTCCATGTACAAGGCAAATTAAATGCTGCTGCTAATCTGCTCATAAGCTTTGATATTATGAAATATAAACACAATGCTAAAATACCCTCAGCTGTATGAGGATTGTCTTCTTAATTACTTAATTGGTATCCCAGTATATATATATATATATATTTATATAATATATATTAATATATATTCGCCTCTGTATGTTTATATTGGTGTTGTAGGATAAACTCAGACATTTTAATGGCATCCAAAGGAGATCATGCGTGTGCACATGCATGAGCTTCTGAAAAATGTGGAAGTTACCATCGACTGCAGGATGTGTGCACACTGATGTCTGCGAGATGTCTTGTGTTATCAGGTTGTGAAAACAGCGTTTTCCGTTTTCAAGTGTTTTTCAGTAGCTTACATAATATATGATGACATGTTAGATTTACACAGAAATTAATCTGTTTTGTAGCGGATTCTGCCATGTTGTTTAGCAGCCAGAGAGAGACCAGACGTCACGGCCTCTCTACTGTGACTGGGTGTCACCCCCCCCCCCAAAAAAAGACAGATTTGCAAGATTGTTAGTTTCTCAAACCTGTAATCTGGGTCAGGAAGAAGTTCAGGATGGTCCCATCTATACTTCTTCTGCTTGGATAGGACATCTTCGGATTATGGCACAATTGTAGAAATGATGATTGTGATATTTATTGCAGCCTCCATAACAACTAAATTTGTGGCACGTCCCTGGCAAGGCTGCCTTTGATGGTTCCTGACTTGCCCTGACTGCTGAAGCACTGCCAAAGATAAACGGGAGCCGTAGCGTACAAGCAGCCCCTGACAATGCTCGTTACCGTATTCTTCCCTTGTTCCATTCCAGGGTGTATGCAGTCAAGGTGATTAGGGCATTCCTCTGGTGCCTGGTTCACTTGTCCTCGCCATCAAGTCTGTCATTAGCACTCTTGAGCTGCAAGTTGAACATTTCCATTGTTAGTCATAAGCAATTATATATACTTTCCTGTTCAGATACTGTATAATTGAGCGGCATGGTCATAACTGGTATTCAACTCAACTCTTATTGGAGGCCCTATATTTTTAACAAGCTGTTTATTTGCTTGCAGAATTTTTCTCAGGTTAGTTATCAGCGAGGTATACCACACAGGTGAAAGCAGATCAGACAAAAATGATTAATCCTCTGTACCCACGCTATTTAAGGGCCTTTCCACGCATGCTTGGAAGTGTCAGAGGCATCACAAATCGGTCTAAAAAGCATTATTTTCAATGAAACACGTAGCTTTTTACAGGCGTTAGAAATGTCGTCAAAAGCTGAGCTAAACAGATGCTTCTACCAGGTGTGCGCATTCCTGCTTGTCAACAGAATGACGTTCAAAGTTCAACCCAATCCAACTTTTGGCGCTCTGAACTGTGACAAAGCTTCGCACTGTCCAATAGAAACGTGTTGGGTCCAAACATGGAAGACTCGTGGAAGAAACCACTGATCTCTACAAAACAGAAACGTGTCACAGGACTGCTCATTTATACAGAGCAGTTTTCTGAAGAAAAATCCTTGCAAATGTTTTTTAACCCAAAAATTAATTTGATTGTGAAATCAAATTGCTATATTAAAGCTTTTTCTTGGTTCATCGACACATACAACATGGCGATCATTCAGCTTTTCTCTGGAAAAAAAATCAGAGTGAAAATCCCCCTGCTGCATGCGTCGCGTCAGGGTGTAGGGAGGTTGACACACGTGACTGACGACACATTGGGAGTTGTTGCCTGTTCGATACTGTGAATGATGTCATTCTGCTTCTCCTGGAACACAAAATGTATATAGATCCACATGTTACAACCTTAATACAGAAGTTCCCACTTTTTTATTAAATCCTATGCCTCACAAATGATTAAGCCAATGCTGTTGACCTTTTATCATGAGCACGGACAAATCTGTGAATGAACTGAGTGATGAAAGTGAGCTATGGAAAAAAAAAAAAAAACTTGAAAGATCTTGACAAGGCCCTGGTGGGGTCTGGTGGTTGTCCTCCAGAAAAATGTGAAAGCTCAAATGCATTCTGGTGCTTACTCAGGTCTATTCCAAAAGAATCTCCAAAAATTATTTTTTTTGTTGGCACAGGTCAGTTTTTCCACCCCAGGTAAGATGGGAAACCTCAGTAGTACAGCATAGAAGTCCTTATGTTTCAAGTGTATGGTACCATAGACAGTATGCACACACTATGCAAATGAAACATTATGCAAGGGACACACAATTTTTTATAAAAGAAATTCTGAAACTTTATATCAGCAATAAATAAATATGTTTATTGAGTAACAGGGCCTGTAAATTATTTCTTTAAGGAAGAAAAGTTAGCATATACATCTTCATTACTGACAGATTTTACTCTGTTTTCAAATTATATCCCAAATAGAACAGAGTATTTTTTGCCAGAAATGTTTGAATATTTTGCTTGCTGAACATGAATTTTAGAATCTACTGGCACAAGACACTATACAATCTTATTTAACAATTATAGTACAAACCTCTGCATAATTGGGCTGATGTGAATCAACTGCAGGCACACACTCAACCCACTGATCAGATGGAGGATTCACTGATTCAACAACTCTTATGGCAGCCGGCGTGGTTGCTGTTGGGGGGAAAACAAGCAATAATCCAAAAATATTATCACAAGCTTATCTTCATAAAGTCTCTTTCTGGGCACTGACATTACTTAAACTTCAATTGTGTCAACACCTAATAAAAGAGAGTATATATTTTAGTCATGTTTTAGTCAAAATATTAATTAGGCCTGTGCCTCCCTGTGGCTAACATTAGGTCCATGCTAGTTAAAAAATGTGTTGGTTTGGTTCCCATTAATCTATGGCTGGCATAATCAAGCTTCAAGCAAGTTTTGTTATTTCTGGCTAAAATAATAATTTGTGCTCACATCAGGTTCCGTTACCTTCTTTTGATAGTCACAGCGTCGATATCACGGCACAAAGGCCCAGCCATTTGAAGCTAGCTGCTACCTGATGGTAGCTATGTGGTGGTTCTTTGTGAGGAGTCCCAGTCGACGAGCGTCCGGGCGTTAGTCTCCTCTTCTGCTCTCAGTGGTCTCTTAATCATAGTTCTGTTTTAGTATAATGTGATTACATGAAATTATACACAATGATCACTGATGCTTTTCTATTTATTTATTTATTTATTTTTTACCAGAATGAGTATGTTGCATTTTACATACAGAAATGATTGTATCCAGGTCTTACAGTTATATTGTGTACAATGTACATGTTTACCCTGGATAATTATAATATCATGCCTCACTGCAAACATGAATTAAGCAGCTGATATTAAAGGAATCAGAAAGCAAGAAATATGTTGTAACAATTATGTGGTAACAATTCCCACCAAACACTGTTCGACTGTGACATGAAGTCATCCTCAAATGAGGCCTGAGTGAAACACTAAACCCTGGACAAATGTTCATTCTGGAAATGTGAAATCTAGTTGATTTCTGCCACTGTAACGTGTGTGACTGCTATATTCATCATGTTCAAACATGTTTGTTTAAAAACATGTTTGAACTGCAAGTTGTGAAGTGACCAGTAAAAAATATTATTTGTCTGTGAGCTTTTATTTAAATGTCAATGCTTCCTGCTCATGCATGTTGAAAACATTATTTTGTAAATCAATTTTTTAATGTTTTTTTTTTCCTTATTTTCAAAAATGCTAAAGATAGGTTTTTTTTTTTTTTTAATTTGGCAAAATGTATGTAACTCAGGTCTGTGGGACTTCTGGATAATAAGCTGCCGTTGCAATCTGTTTCCATAAAAAACATATTTTGGTAGCTGACAACCACAGTCGGTAGTGATGTAAATTATTTTGCAAAAATGAATATTCCAGTTAACAGAGTGCATGTTTATGCAAGTTGCACCAAGACATGTTTCGGAGTTAGCTCTGTCAGTTTATTACAGTAATCTTGAAATATACAGTATATTCAGTAGGCCTGAATAAATCATAAATGGACAAATTCTTGGTTACCATGGTAGAGTGCTTAAATTATTTCCTATTGTTCATTCTACCTATGTTTGCACACATAATTTAAATGGAATCCAACATTAACTTTCTGTATTTCTGTATGCCGTAAATTATATTTGTTTTCCTATAATGTGAAATTTTATATATATATAATATATATATATAAATATATATATACACACACACACACACTTACTTTTATTTAGAGGCAAGCTTTACACATACAACATGAACATTATGTGAATGTTGAACATTATGCATACATTCTATGAACACTTGATTTTTGCAAATGTTTCCTTACATGTTTGTCTAATGTTTGCTTCCATGCAAACATTAGACAAACATCACAAACATTAAATGAATGTTCGCAAACTTGCTGAACATCAACTTAACATTCTATGAACGTTCAGTTGATTGCAAATTTTCACCTCCATGCAAACATTAGACAAACATCACAAACATTACATGAATGTTCACAAACTTGCTGAACAGTAAACAAACATTCTATGAACGTTTGTTTGATGTTTGCAAATGTTCGCTTCCGGGTGGGAGTTGTATTGCGTTACACGACTACTGCATTTCCTTTGAGTTACTGTCAGCAAAATAACTGCAGAAGTAGGACATGGCATTCTAAAATGCTACAATGAATTTTACTGCCGCTCATCATACATCCAGTAGATGGCAGTGTGGTGTAGCACAAGGGTACAAACAACAATATAGTTAATATAATTGGTGCAGTGAAAGCTCAAAGTGCAATACAAGTGACAATCACAACGAGAAACCCAAAGAATCAAAGTCTGGTAAAATTATGATAGCGATGGTGTGAATATGTAAAGTCTAGGCCAATTCATATTAAACACAATAGATGTAGAGCTCACTAGAAATGTAACCTATAGCCTAATGACATACAAAATAGTATTTTTCTTTAAATTTCCATTCTTTGATTCTCTTTGAATTCAAGAAGTTGTCACTCTGTTTCTTGTCTTGTGTTGTTCATGATCCGTTTTCATTAATTGCTCCAGACTTCATTTCTGTGAATGTCAGGTGGTGCAAAAAGATTCCCACAGATGACTGTCTTCTTTTTTTTTCTTTTTTTCTGGTCCTGATTTGCTTCCCCTTTAATATTTTTTTCTTCTTTTACAAGTCCTGCTTTTCACTGCCATGTCTGCCATCCACTCTTCATATGAGCACATCATATCTCTGCCCTCACAGATATATCAACAGTTCAATATGCTTTAAGAAAATTCAGAACGCAGCACACAGAAGAGTGGCATAAGCAAAATATTTGCACAAAACCTGCAGACAGAGATGTGAATTGCACCTATGCAGCTCAACTTGCTTTCTGACTTATGTGCACAGCTGAGTCTTCAAGTCATTTCTGATTGGACTGTATACGGGTTATTGCATGTGAGATAACCTGAAATAACTGGGGGAAACACAGAACACTACAGATGTAAGATGCTGTTGAAAATCACTGAAAGCTGATATTTAAATGTGATCAAAAGAATCTTGAAAATGTATTCAGTGGTCCCTCCTTTATCGCAGGAGTTACGTTCTAAAAATAACCCGCAATAGGCGAAATCCGCGTGGTCAGCGTTAGTTTTTACAATTATTATAGATGTTTTAAGGCTGTAAAACCCCTCACTACATATTACATACACTTTTCTCAAACAGGCATTAACATTTTCTCACTTTTCTCTCTTGTGTAAACACTCTCAAAGTTCAAACCTTAGTAGAAAAGTCCAGCATTATAGAATGAAACCAAAGATCAAAACCTTTTTTCAGGCCCAGACATTTGTTTGAGAAATAAAAACAGAACGTTTTCTTATAAATTATGATGGCTTTTAGAACTAACAAATTTAATTTTAACGATCAACCTAAGAGGTTGGACACATAAGAAATTATTAATAGTGACTCACCAGTATTTCACAGTTCCTCTGACCGTGCCTCTTCATCCTGGCGCCGCTCCACTGTAGCGTCTTTTTCCACTGACCCCTCGCTCACACTGCCTCCGGTGTTACCGTTGCGGGGTACGGATGCAGGACCAGCAGGAATCCAAGTCATTAAAAAGATGCAAACCTCTCTTAGTGGCCACTGAGCTCTGCGGCTGCGATTACCGGGACCCTGCGGTGCTGTGGATTTTTCCACAAGAAGTCTATCCTTGTGGGCTGCCGGAGCGCTCCGCCTCAAAACAGCGAGTGTAGTCTCTGGACCTGTTGCCAGAGTTGGCCACAGCTCCATACACCAGACAGGGGTGCAGTGCCGGAGTTGGCCTCAGCTCCACACAGCAGAGAGGGGGGCGGTGTGAGTGGTCCGCTGCGGCACTTACCGAGCCCGCAGACTTGATAAGCGCATCAGAGGATGGAGCGTTCCGCATCAAAACAGCGAACGTAGTCTTTGGACCTGTTGCTGGAGTTAGCCGCAGCTCCATACACCAGACAGGGGGGCGGTGTGAGTGGCCCGCTTACCGAGTCTCGGCATCGGAAGCAGTGAGAACAATCGCGGTGAGGCAGACCGGTGCCGCGACCGGCCCGCCTGATGAGGACGCAGAACACAATGCGCTGTTAAAAAGAAAAAAAAAGAAGCATGCAAAATTACACAAAAAAAATCTGCAAAACTGTGAGGCCGCGAAAGGTGAACCGCGTTATAGCGAGGGACCACTGTATCTAAAAACACATCTGAACTATTCAACCGCCATGGTGTATTTTACAAAACTGCACATGCTGGAAAAGAACCTTGCATTTTTACTTCAAAGCATAGGGTTGAGATGACTAGTTATAGTAGTCTGCTATGACAAGCTAGTGTCCGATTAGCCAGCTAGAAGAAAATTAGATGACTAGTTTGGCCATTAAGATTTGCCTACACAACTATCAAAAACAGAGGCATATTGCTTCACCAAGGACAGACATCAAACAGGAACAACACAGGGCAGCATGTACAGTAGTGTTCAGAATAATAGTAGTGCTATGTGACTAAAAAGATTAATCCAGGATTTGAGTATATTTCTTATTGTTACATGGGAAACAAGGTACCAGTAGATTCAGTAGATTCTCATAAATCCAACAAGACAAAGCATTCATGATATGGACACTCTTAAGGCTATGAAATTGGGCTATTAGTAAAAAAAAGTAGAAAAGGGGGTGTTCACAATAATAGTAGCATCTGTTGTTGACGCTACAAACTCATAACTATTATGTTCAAAGTGCTTTTTTAGCAATCCTGTGAATCACTAAACTAGTATTTAGTTGTATAACCACAGTTTTTCATGATTTCTTCACATCTGCGAGGCATTAATTTAGTTGGTTTGGAACCAACATTTTGCTTGTTTACTATTGTGCTTGGGGTCATTGTCTTGTTGAAACACCCATTTCAAGGGCATGTCCTCTTCAGCATAAGGCAACATGAGCTCTTCAAATTTTGACATATCCAAACTGATCCATGATACCTGGTATGCGATATATAGGCCCAACACATAGTAGGAGAAACATGCCCATATCATGATGCTTGCACCACCATGCTTCACTGTCTTCACTGTGAACTGTGGCTTGAATTCAGAGTTTGGGGGTCGTCTCACAAACTGTCTGCGGCACTTGGACCCAAAAAGAACAATTTTACTCTCATCAGTCCACAAAATATTCCTCCATTTCTCTTTAGGCCAGTTGGTGTGTTCTTTGGCAAATTGTAACCTCTTCTGCACGTCTTTTATTTAACAGAGGGAATTTGCGGGGGATTCTTGCAAATAAATTAGCTTCACACAGGCGTCTTCTAATTGTCACAGCACTTACAGGTAACTCCAGACTGTCTTTGATCATCCTGGAGCTGATCAGTGGGTGAGCCTTTGCCATTCTGGTTATTCTTCTGTCCATTTTGATGGTTGTTTTCCGTTTTCTTCCACGCATCTCCGTTTTTTTTGTCCATTTTAAAGCATTGGAGAAAACAGAAAACAACCATCAAAATGGATAGAAGAATAACCAGAATGGCAAAGGCTCACCCATTTAGTTACGTAAACAGTATCTGTTTTATTATTTGATTTTTTTCTGTATTGTAACATTAAATTAATCATTAAACATGTCCATGAAGACAAAGTTCAGTCAAAAAGTCATTTGCACAGGTACAAGAAGCCCCGCCCCTATTGTGCATGACGTTAAAACATTCACAATCAATGGAATAGTGAAATTCATATTTTAATAAATACTCTGTCCTGATAATAACATTAAAAGCAATCACATATTCAATGAGGACGTAATTAAATGTTGAAATGACTAAATTAAAAAAATTATTTCATCATGACATTTATATCACATGAGAAATTCTGATGACACTGCAGATTTGTTACATCATCTCCTGTTGTGCTTATAATCCCCAGCATCTGTTGGTTCATTGTATCACTCATATTTGTCCCTTATATGACTTACTGCATTGAAGTTTGGGGAAGTACATATAAAAAAAATACTAATCAAATATTTCTGTTACAATAAAAAGATATAAGAGTGATACGTAAAAAAACATATCGTGAACCAACAAATTCACTGTTTGTTTGTCTTCAGTTTTTGAAATATTATCACTTGGTTGATTATTTTACAATACAGACGATGTATAAAGTTAAAAATGGAATCTTGCCTCAACATGTCCAGGAGCTGTTTAAAATGAGAGAGTCCAGTTATACAACCCCTGGCAAAAATTATGGAATCACCGGCCTCGGAGGATGTTCATTCTGTCGTTTAATTTTGTAAAAAAAAGCAGATCACAGACATGACACAAAACTAAAGTCATTTCAAATGGCAACTTTCTGGCTTTAAGAAACACTATAAGAAATCAAGAAAAAAAGATTGTGGCAGTCAGTAACGGTTACTTTTTTAGACCAAGCAGAGGAAAAAAATATGGACTCACTCATTCTGAGGAATAAATTATGGAATCACCCTGTAAATTTCCATCCCCAAAACTAACACCTGCATCAAATCACATCTGCTCTTGACATTGACCTATGTCATGAAATTGACCCTATGTGTCTTTTTGCAAGGAATGTTTTCACAGTTTTTGCTCTATGGCAAGATGCATTATCTTCTTGAAAAATGATTTCATCATCCTCAAACATCAGAAAAGTGTCCAAAATATCAACGTAAACTTGTGCATTTATTGATGATGTAATGACAGCCATCTCCCCAGTGCCTTTACCTGACATGCAGCCCCACATCAATGAATGAAATTTACATGTTCTCTTCAGGCAGTCATCTTTATAAATCTCATTGGAACGGCACCAAACAAAGTTCCAGCATCATCACCTTGCCCAATGCAGATTCGAGATTCATCACTGAATATGACTTTCATCCAGTCATCCACAGTCCACGATTGCTTTTCTTTAGCCCATTGTAACCTTGTTTTTTTCTGTTTAGGTGTTAATGATGGCTTTCGTTTAGCTTTTCTGTATGTAAATCCCATTTCCTTTAGGCGGTTTCTTACAGTTCGGTCACAGACGTTGACTCCAGTTTCCTCCCATTCGTTCCTCATTTGTTTTGTTGTGCATTTTCGATTTTTGAGACATATTGCTTTAAGTTTTTTGTCTTGATGCTTTGATGTCTTCCTTGGTCTACCAGTATGTTTGCCTTTAACAACCTTCCCATGTTGTTTGTATTTGGTCCAGAGTTTAGACACAGCTGACTGTGAACAACCAACATCTTTTGCAACATTGCGTGATGATTTACCCTCTTTTAAGAGTTTGATAATCCTCTCCTTTGTTTCAATTGACATCTCTCGTGTTGGAGCCATGATTCATGTCAGTCCACTTGGTGCAACAGCTCTCCAAGGTGTGATCACTCCTTTTTAGATGCAGACTAACAAGCAGATGTGATTTGATGCAGGTGTTAGTTTTGGGGATGAAAATTTACAGGGTGATTCCATAATTTTTTCCTCAGAATTGAGTGAGTCCATATTTTTTCCTCTGCTTGGTCTAAAAAAGTAACCGTTACTGACTGCCACAATCTTTTTTGTCTCTTAGTCTTGTCCATCCAAATTGGAAGTCCCAAAAGCCAGTTTTATTTTTATTATCTATCGTCCACCTGGTCGTTACTGTGAGTTTCTCTGTGAATTTTCAGACCTTTTGTCTGACTTAGTGCTTAGCTCAGATAAGATAATTATAGTGGGCGATTTTAACATCCACACAGATGCTGAGAATGACAGCCTCAACACTGCATTTAATCTATTATTAGACTCTATTGGCTTTGCTCAAAAAGTAAATGAGTCCACCCACCACTTTAATCATATCTTAGATCTTGTTCTGACTTATGGTATGGAAATAGAAGACTTAACAGTATTCCCTGAAAACTCCCTTCTGTCTGCATTTCTTAATAACATTTACATTTACTCTGATGGACTACCCAGCAGTAGGGAATAAGTTTCATTACACTAGAAGTCTTTCAGAAAGCACTGTAACTAGGTTTAAGGATATGATTCCTTCTTTATGTTCTCTAATGCCATATAACAACACAGTGCAGAGTAGCTACCTAAACTCTGTAAGGGAGATAGAGTATCTCGTCAATAGTTTTACATCCTCATTGAAGACAACTTTGGATGCTGTAGCTCCTCTGAAAAAGAGAGCTTTAAATCAGAAGTGTCTGACTCCGTGGTATAACTCACAAACTCGTAGCTTAAAGCAGATAACCCGTAAGTTGGAGAGGAAATGGCGTCTCACTAATTTAGAAGATCTTCACTTAGCCTGGAAAAAGAGTCTGTTGCTCTATAAAAAAGCCCTCCGTAAAGCTAGGACATCTTTCTACTCATCACTAATTGAAGAAAATAAGAACAACCCCAGGTTTCTTTTCAGCACTGTAGCCAGGCTGACAAAGAGTCAGAGCTCTATTGAGCTGAGTATTCCATTAACTTTAACTAGTAATGACTTCATGACTTTCTTTGCTAACAAAATTTTAACTATTAGAGAAAAAATTACTCATAACCATCCCAAAGACGTATCGTTATCTTTGGCTGCTTTCAGTGATGCCGGTATTTGGTTAGACTCTTTCTCTCCGATTGTTCTGTCTGAGTTATTTTCATTAGTTACTTCATCCAAACCATCAACATGTTTATTAGACCCCATTCCTACCAGGCTGCTCAAGGAAGCCCTACCATTATTTAATGCTTCGATCTTAAATATGATCAATCTATCTTTGTTAGTTGGCTATGTACCACAGGCTTTTAAGGTGGCAGTAATTAAACCATTACTTAAAAAGCCATCACTTGACCCAGCTATCTTAGCTAATTATAGGCCAATCTCCAACCTTCCTTTTCTCTCAAAAATTCTTGAAAGGGTAGTTGTAAAACAGCTAACTGATCATCTGCAGAGGAATGGTCTATTTGAAGAGTTTCAGTCAGGTTTTAGAATTCATCATAGTACAGAAACAGCATTAGTGAAGGTTACAAATGATCTTCTTATGGCCTCGGACAGTGGACTCATCTCTGTGCTTGTTCTGTTAGACCTCAGTGCTGCTTTTGATGCTGTTGACCATAAAATTTTATTACAGAGATTAGAGCATGCCATAGGTATTAAAGGCACTGCGCTGCGGTGGTTTGAATCATATTTGTCTAATAGATTACAATTTGTTCATGTAAATGGGGAATCTTCTTCACAGACTAAAGTTAATTATGGAGTTCCACAAGGTTCTGTGCTAGGACCAATTTTATTCACTTTATATATGCTTCCCTTAGGCAGTATTATTAGACGGTATTGCTTAAATTTTCATTGTTACGCAGATGATACCCAGCTTTATCTATCCATGAAGCCAGAGGACACACACCAATTAGCTAAACTGCAGGATTGTCTTACAGACATAAAGACATGGATGACCTCTAATTTCCTGCTTTTAAACTCAGATAAAACTGAAGTTATTGTACTTGGCCCCACAAATCTTAGAAACATGGTGTCTAACCAGATCCTTACTCTGGATGGCATTACCCTGACCTCTAGTAATACTGTGAGAAATCTTGGAGTCATTTTTGATCAGGATATGTCATTCAAAGCGCATATTAAACAAATATGTAGGACTGCTTTTTTGCATTTACGCAATATCTCTAAAATTAGAAAGGTCTTGTCTCAGAGTGATGCTGAAAAACTAATTCATGCATTTTTTCCTCTAGGCTGGACTATTGTAATTCATTATTATCAGGTTGTCCTAAAAGTTCCCTAAAAAGCCTTCAGTTAATTCAAAATGCTGCAGCTAGAGTACTGACGGGGACTGGAAGGAGAGAGCATATCTCACCCATATTGGCCTCTCTTCATTGGCTTCCTGTTAAGTCTAGAATAGAATTTAAAATTCTTCTTCTTACTTATAAGGTTTTGAATAATCAGGTCCCATCTTATCTTAGGGACCTCGTAGTACCATATCACCCCAATAGAGCGCTTCGCTCTCAGACTGCAGGCTTACTTGTAGTTCCTAGGGTTTGTAAGAGTAGAATGGGAGGCAGAGCCTTCAGCTTTCAGGCTCTCCTGTGGAACCAGCTCCCAATTCAGATCAGGGAGACAGACACCCTCTCTACTTTTAAGATTAGGCTTAAAACTTTCCTTTTTGCTAAAGCTTATAGTTAGGGCTGGATCAGGTGACCCTGAACCATCCCTTAGTTATGCTGCTATAGACGTAGACTGCTGGGGGGTTCCCATGATGCACTGTTTCTTTCTCTTTTTGCTCTGTATGCACCACTCTGCATTTAATCATTAGTGATCGATCTCTGCTCCCCTCCACAGCATGTTTTTCCTGGTTCTCTCCCTCAGCCCCAACCAGTCCCAGCAGAAGACTGCCCTCCCTGAGCCTGGTTCTGCTGGAGGTTTCTTCCTGTTAAAAGGGAGTTTTTCCTTCCCACTGTAGCCAAGTGCTTGCTCACAGGGGGTCGTTTTGACCGTTGGGGTTTTACATAATTATTGTATGGCCTTGCCTTACAATATAAAGCGCCTTGGGGCAACTGTTTGTTGTGATTTGGTGCTATATAAAAAAAATTGATTGATTGATTGATTTTTTTCTTGATTTCTTATAGTGTTTCTTAAAGCCAGAAAGTTGCCATTTGAAATGACTTTAGTTTTGTGTCATGTCTGTGATCTGCTTTTTTTCTACAAAATTAAACAACTGAATGAACATCCTCCGAGGCCGGTGATTCCATAATTTTTGCCAGGGGTTGTAATTTGCGTGGAACTTTGGTATTTGATAGAAGAAAGATTCGAACTACTGCTAAAGGTCATTGCTTTTCCGTAAATGGTGTTAGAGTGTGGAATGATTGTTTAGATTGTATTAAAGTATCTAGTACATTGGCTTGTTTTAAAAATACTATAGTAACTTGTTATAGTTTGAGTAATTAAGTAAATTGCCTGTGTGGCTATTTGTTTTGTTTGTTTGTCTGTTGTATTACTTTGTTTCACTGCATTACATTACTGACTATTTGTTTTTTGTGTTTATTCTTTGTGTGTACACAAATTGATGTACTGGGTGGGCATTTATAAGCTTCTGCTTCTGCCCACACCTTGTCTGCCGCACTAAATTGGTAAATTGTTTGAGTTTTGTTCTATATGTTTTAATTTTTGTTTTCTTTTGACTTGTTTTGTAAATGAGAGATTTTGTTTGTGCGTGCTAAATAAAATCATTCATTCAAAAATCATTCATTCATTCATTCAAATCATTCATTCATATCATATTGGGACTTTGAATCAGCAGATGCTCAATATGATATATTTATTTCAATTATTTGGTTAAATTAGTTTCCTTGCCATGTGGCTAGTAAATGTAATCCTGAACTTGCCAGGCATGGCAAGTGACAAAAGCATAGAGCCCTGTACCTGTACAACGGAGGACCATGGTCTCAAGTTTGAAAGTGCTGATTCTCATCCCAGTCCTTCACACACAGCCTCACACCTGCTCAGTGCACAATTGAGGTCACTGTCTGAAGCCAACAGAACTACATCATCTGCAAAAAGCAAAATCTGAGGTCACTGAACTGGATACTCCCATGGATACTGTGCCTTGAAAAACAGGTCTTATGTGATGCCAACACAGCTCTTAATTTGGTTGTGTAGAGACCAGGTTGCACTTTGCAGTGGTTCCAGTACCCCCATACTCCTGCAGCACCACCATGGGACATCTTGAGGGACCTGGTTGCCTTTTCCAAGTTGATAAAACACATGTAGGCTTGTTGGTCATACTTCCAAGACCCTTCTAATATCCTTGCGAGGGTAAAGAGCTGGTCCACTGTTCCAAGACCAGAATGGAACCTGTTTTGCTCCTGGTAGGACCACCCTTATGGTTGTCCCAAGTGAGAAGACAGACAAAGGACAATTCTAAAATACCCTTTATGATAGACAAATGCAGGGAAGGACTCAACTCACCCTGTTTGGAAATCTGGGGTCTCCTCCTGGAACCAGCACTTGGTGGTGGTGGTGGCGGGCTCAAAAATAAACACCTGGTGGCCGGCTGTACAACCACGGGGTTCAGTCAGGCTAAGCCTGAAAAAAAACATGGTGTCCCCTCCATGTGGGTTCCCCACCTGCAAGGAGAGTGTAAAGGGTCAGGTACGCAGTGCAGTGGACAGAGGAAAATGTCCCCACGGATTGACACTTAGTTATGACACGTAGAATGTGAAACATTTTATTATGACATAAATTAAACTACTCATGGAAGCTTCAAAAGTTCCTATTTGTTTAAATGCAGGTCAGTCTGCAGTTAAATAATCCATTTGTTGGTGTCTGTAATTCATGCTTTTTAAGATAAAATATCCATAATTGTCCCGTCAGTGTCTCACTGAAAATATCCAGTCTGTTGCCGTCAACGTGAACTCTGTTCTCCGTGTTTGGTTCAGAAGTGTGCTCACCGTGTCCCTCTCTCTCTCTCACACTCAAAATTGCAAACAGACATCCAGGCAGCAGTACAAATCTCTGTCTGAACTCCTGTTCAAAGTTTTAAATGCGTACAAAACTTTCTGTCAAACTGTGCGGACATCATCTGAGAAGGAACTCATTTTTCCGAATGGAAAAAGGACTTTTGTCTGACAAAAACAAACCCAAACTGAAAGCTCCTTCACCTTCTGACTGGGGCTTGTACAAACAACCACACATGAACAAACAGTGACAGCAACAGTCTGTTGTCTAATTAGTGAGCATTCATACTCTAATCTAGAACACCGTAGTATTAATCCCCTTAAGAGCACCCAAAAACTGAATTGTGACGGCCACAAAAACTTAGCCATCCACACACACAGACCCTGATCACAGCTAAATATCTGATCACTACTGTGGCTAGTGTGTTGGGCCAAGACAAGGAGTACAGAACCTTACCATATGACACGGACCACTCTGGCACGTCAGAAGCCACGCGGCCGGCCGCAAGCACCGACGGACATGGGTCCAGGACGCAGGGCCCTGGGGAACCAGGAGGAAAATGGGCAGTGGAAGGGCACAGGGGCCAGGAAGGCAGCCCCAGAGCCACCGGGCAGCACAGCAAACCAACAGGGAGCAGCCGATGGCGCTGGAACACCCCCCGACACCACCCCTCCCCACGGAGGCATCTGGAGCAGCCCCATGCCCAAGGGAAGCGCACAGGGCGCCGGTATAAACCCACCAATAAGGAGAGCCCCAGAACCACACCACCAGGGCCACGGCCCCAGAGGGCAGGAGCGAGCCTCGGCAAGAGCGGGGGGCAAAGGAGCCACCGCAGTCGAATCCAAAGCACAAGGTAGGGACCACCGAGCCATACGAGGGCGGGGCCCGGCCTCCAGACAAGAGGCGAGGCCCAACCCCGGGGCCAGGAAGAGCACAAGGCCCTCCGACAGCCAGGCCCCCCAGCACAGCCAGCAGCCCCCCCCCCCCCCCCAAAAAAAAAAAAAACTAACTAAAATTTTGAGGTCCATCAAGTAGAAGAATGTGAAGAATTGTGGGACTTTGGAGTTGTTCAATATTAAACCTTTAAACACATGAAAATATAAAAGGTAGATTTAAAACTGGTTTTGCCCAATATGACCCCTAATAATTATCTTATTTGATTAGGATTTTCTTTTTTTAATCTGCTTCTTGAAAGTTTAAACCTGGATGAAAAACTTGAAGAATGATTTTTACAAAGTTTTATTATTCAATATACATTACTGCTTAACAGGAGATTAAGTCTTAAACGAGAATTTAATAATGTAAAAACAATTTCTTCAAATTGACTTCAGTGCTCACTGCATGTTTTTTTTTATTCTTGTAAAGATCCCCAGACATGCAAATTGCTCTGAAGAATTTATCTTTACTTCACAGATTATGGTATTTTTTTTTATTCGGAATGTATTGATTGAAAAGAGCAGGTTTTCAGTAAAAGTAAAAACTTTATCACTGACAGTTAATGGCTTGTTAAAGTCTCAGTAAATAAATAGGATATGTCCGCTAAGTTAATGTGAGATCTTATGACACCTTGACAATGCTAGCAAAGCGCTCTTCACAAACGGAGCTGAGCATCGCTGTTTCCCTGACAGTCTGTTGGCCTGAGCTTCAACTTCATCAATTACTTTTTTTTTAAATACAGTAGACACTTCAAAAGAAGCCAGCCCCTGCCATGACAACAATGAACTGTTTCTGCGCATAACGCATCCTGACAGACAATTTTCCACTAATTAAAGCCAGCACAAGAGGCTGCTGACACACGAGACAATGTCAAAGTGAAGTTTTGTAGGCGAGAAGCATAGAGTTTAAGTTGGTGACAAAGAAGAGATAATGGAAGAAAAGACTGCTTTTGGCATTTCTTGTTTGTCTCCTCACGAAAAGAGACAAGTTGATGGGTTGCCTTGACCGTACAGGTCAAAATAACACCTTTGTTAATTTTGACAAAAGTAGAAATGACAAATGTGTATTAAAGAACAAGAATATTAAAGCTCATGATTTCTTTGAGACTCTTTTCTGATGCTCTGTCAATCACGGGGAGTGTAGTCACAGGTATTGTGGGCACACAGCTCATCCAGTGTCCACATGAACTGCAAGAAAAGCATGTGTGTGTGCCAGAGAGACATTGGGCTTGATCTTCCACTTGGTGCAAAGTAGCATAACAGTCATTTAGTTGAAAATTAAAGCAGGTGTAATTTTCACTCCCAACACCCACATTCATTCTTTAAATCACAAGTCTGTTTTTTGTTTTTTTTTAAACTGATAACACATCCATAATTTTCCTGTCAGCCTCTCACTGAAAACAGTGGAACATCCAGTCTGTTGCTGTCAATGTGAACTCAGTTTTATCTGTTTGGTCCAGAAGTGTGCTTACCGTGTCCCACTCTCTTACACTCATAGTGACAAATGTCCAGCAGCACAACAGATCTCAGTTTGATCTCCCCTCAGAGTTTTAAAAACACACAAAACTTTCTGACAAACTTTGCTATGACCCTACAATTAAACTATGACTCCTTTAATAACTATCTTATTTGATCAGGATTTTCATTTTTAAATCTCCTTCTTGAAAGTTAAAAGCTGATGAAAAACCTGAAGAATGAAAGATTTTTACAAAGTTTTATGTATTTAACATACATTCCTGGGCGTATCAAGACTGGGTCTGTTCATTCATCCCCAGGCCTACCGTCCCCATCTGGGAAACTATGGAGAAACCATCTTCATCCACTGAAATGATGGAACTGTGCACACACACATATTAGATCACAAGTCAGGGTTTTTTTTTTTTAATTGATAACACAGGTGCTGCTCCTTCATACTTTTGGATTGTGCCTTCTTACCAAAATGCTGATTTTTGTCTTAAATGGCATACATTGTGCTTATTCTTCAAAGCCTTAATTTTCCTGTGTTCATAAGAAAAGTTTATTAGTGTTATTGCTATTAATGGTATATGTATTACAAAAACATAAAAATTGAGCCAGATGAGCAGTCATTGGCTTAAAACAGTTTTGATTTCATGTCGCTCCAATGTCCATTTGGTCATAAGTCTGTTGTGTCACACAAGATTTCATATCGTACTGTAGGATCATCTGACTTTAAACAGGATTTCCTGCAATAATACAAGAAGAAACAATATTTTTACCCATCATGTACTTCAGTGCTCCATTTCATTCATTCTTTGTCCATACCCGGTTATTACATTTAAGGGTCACAGGGGGAGCTGCAGCCTGTCCCTGTGGTCATTGGGTGAGCGGCGGAGTACACCCTGGACAGAGTGCCAGTCTATTGTAGGGCCACATACAGACAGAAAAACACATTGACTCTATCACCTACATTCAGTTTAAAGTCACAATTCACCTAAACTGCAAGAGAACTTGCGCAAACACATGGAGAACTTGCAAACTCCACACAGAAGGACCAAGTGGGAAACAATCCCAGAACCTTCTCACTGCGATGCAACAGTATTAACCACTAAGCCACCGTGCTGCCCCAACTTGTATTCCTGAGAATTAATTTTATCGTTGAACAATAGACCACTCTGTATTTGAAGTTTTAATAAACCTCAAACCTCAATGTTTTAGTAAAGAAATAGTGAGTTTTTGGTTTTCTCAGGAGACTATATACTGTATATGTGTGTGCATAATTCCATCATTTCAGTCATTCGGGGGATGAAGATTGTCTGTACATAGATTCCCAGATGGGGACGGTAGGCTCAGGTTGCACACTGATCCAATCCAGTATCTCTATTGGTTTTCCGATACCAACATAATTCAAGTATCAGAAAATACAGATACAGCCTGCGCGCTTTTCCTATACCGGAGAGAGTTTCTGAGCTGAAGCTGAGCTGTTTCTTCTGCAGTATTCTAAGAGCAAACTATTTGGTGCCACAGTTGAGCCTCCTACTTCACATTAAGAAGCATTGACTGTGACTTCACAGCAGGAAAGAAGACACAGTTTCTCCAATGATGTGAGGATGGTTCCTAATATTGCAGGACCATAGAACCAATGAGTGTATAGTGGCTTGCCAAAAGTCACTGACAAAATCTAACACCACAGGCTCTAACTGGCTGGACACTGGATGCGAGAAACAACTTGCTGTCAAAAGCTTGATACTATGAGAGCCCACCCATGGTCAAGAAACTAGAGAACAGCACTAACAGATGTTGATCACCTGAAGAGAGACACCGGTTTGTGTAGCACTGAAGAGATCGGTGCCTGCATGCTGGGTCAGGACGGTCTAGTGCGCCATTGCCATTGCCCAATGTAGTAGTAGTAGTAGCAGTAGTAATCTACTGGTCAGTTATTCTTTTTGTTTGCCAATGACACAAACAACGAATCCCTCATCGATAATTGACTTGAAAGTGGATCAACAGAACTAGAAGATTAAGGGAAGTTAATGAATGTGGAAATAAGATGATTCCAAAAAAGCACCTTTGCTTTTCATATGCAATAACACTTAGACATTTTTTTCTCACTTGCTGGATTGATGACAGGTGTTGGCCACTGAAAGAAACCATTCCACACAGAACTGTGTAAAATCAGATAAATCAGTCAGTTAATGTTCTTACCGTGCAGCCCTGTGGCTTAGTGGTTAGCACTGTTGCCTCATAGCCAGAAGGTCATGGGTTCAATTCCACCTGTGGTCTTTGTGTGGAGTTTGGTGTTCTCCCTGTGTTTGTGTCGGTTCTCTCTGGGTGCTCTGGCTTCCTCAGATCCAGAGACACGCAGGTTTGTGGATTGGAAACTTTAATTCTCCGTAGGGGTGCCTGTGAATGTGTTTGTTTTTCTGTACGTGGCCTTGTGACAGATGGCGTCCTGTCCAGGTTTAACCCACCTTGCGCTCTCTGACTGCTGCAATAGGCTCCCGCTCCCCGTGACACTTCATTGGACCAAGCAGGTGAAGATGAGTGTGAGTGTGTGTTCTTATTGTTTAACAGCATTTATATTCTAAAATTCTGGGAACATGCTTAATCCCCCCAGATAACCTTATTCAAGGATTTTGTATGAATTTAGCCATAAAGAAAAATACTGCGAGGATGATGATCAAGTGAGGTACGTAGTGAATGGGGCCAGTGAGAGACAGATTTTCTACACAAAATTGTACTAAGCACGAAACAAACCATTATCTTGTGGTTTTTTATGAACTGAAATAACATGGTCATATGTCCATGCAACCTTGCCGTAAATTTGCGCAACCCGTGGCGAGGGCTACAGACAGTCCCACGAGAACTACAAGCCCCCACCTGCAGACCTATAACAGCTCCACCTCTCTCCTGAATGAGCTGAATGGATTTTTTTTGCTTGTTTTGAGCCAATCAACACCACACCTGCGCAGAAGTCTCCCCCTTCTTCACACGAACAGGTCTGAAGGATACTGTTTACGGATAGTGTTAGAAGATCATTCCGCAGGATTAACACTCGCCAAAGCTTCCTACGTCCTAACAACATACCTGGCCGTGTTTGAGGAACTGTGTGGGAGAACTAGCAGATGCCTTCACAGACATCTTTAACATCTCGCTGAGTTAGGCAGTTGTACCCACATGCTCAGGCCACCACATCATCCTGGTTCCACAGAAGTCCTCACCCACAGCTTCAGTGACTACTGTCCAGTTGTACTCACCCCTATCCTCATGAAGTGCTTCGAATAGCTAGTCATGGGCACATCAAGTCTGCGCCTCCCCTCCTCCCTGGACCCCTTGTAGTTCACATATCGGTCCAATCGCTCAACAAGGATACATCGCCACCCTCCCTCACCCAGCCCTTACACATCTGGACAATAAAGACTTGTAAGTCAGAATACTGTTCATTGACTTCAGCTCAGCATTCACACAATCATCCCCCAACAGCGATTGTCAAACTGAACCGGCTGGGACTGACCACTTCCTGCACAACGGCTGCTGGACTTCCTGACAGGGCGACCACAGGACAGTGCGGGTCGGCAGCAGTACATCCAGCATAGTCACGTTGAACGGGAGCCCACAATGATGTGTGCTGAGCCCCCTGCTCTTAACCCTGCTGACAAACGACTGTACAACACTAACCTCCTCATCAAGTTAGTGGATGACACAGCCATGGTGGGTCTCATCAGCAACAACGATGAGACCAACTACAAGCAATAAGGTGAACCACACTGACCTCATGTATGAGCACAAACAATCTCTCCCTGAATGTAGAGAAGAGAAAAGGATTGTTGTGGACTTCAGGAGAGCACACACCCAACACCCCCTCTGACCATCAGTGCTGCTGTGGAGGGGGTGAGAAGCACCAAGTTCCTGGGTGTGGGACATCACAAAGGATCTCTGTGGACTACAGCACTACATCACTGGCCAGAACGCTTACAAACACCTCCATTTCCTCCACAAACTAAGAAGAGCTATGGCCCCACCCCCTATCATGAGCACCTTCTACAGGGCATGATGGAGAGCATCCAATCAACCTGCATCACAGTGTGGTATGGCACACTAACACATATCCTGCCTCAGCACCCTCCAGTGCATTTTGAGAGCAGCTGAGAAGGTCAATGGGTACCTCTGTCTCCCCCTCCCTCCAAGACATATTTAGCACCAGCCTCACCGCAAGGCACCCTGCTCTTGGAGATCCCAACCCACCACAAACTGTCCTCTTCAGCCTGTTACAGCCAGGGAGGAGACTGCTAAGGTCTCTGGGTCAGGACCAGCTTACGAGGACAGTTTCACTCACCAGGCTGTCAGAGCTCTCAACTCCCTCTCTGCTCTTCTCCCACTTTCTCTCTTACCCCCTCACACACAACTCTGGATCCTGACCCCACTCCAACACTGACGTTTATTCCTGACAGCCACCTCAAAAACACTGAACATATCTACAAGGACTGCTTATGCGCTTTAAATTAGTTTGAAGAAGCTCATCAATGTTGAATCACTCAATTTGCACAAGGCATACTGTAACCACCAGGTACATCACTGACCACATTTGACTGCGTCCCATATAAGAACACATAATAACACAAAGAGACTGTTCTTACTGTTTTTTTTTTGTTTGTTTGTTTTTTTTTTACTCTTACTCTTACTCTTTTTTTTTTTTTTTTACTGTGTGGTCTTTATGTGTTGAATTATGAATTTCCATCCTCAATTATGTCTGTGTATGCATTGCAGAATTGACAAAGTTTGACTTGAAATGACATGTCGAAAGTTGATAGGTCATACGATAGGTCTGCTTGTGTGGCAGTGTCTGCACGTCTGAGTGATGAAGATGAGACGAGATGCTGTACAGTATTAATGAACATCATCTTCGTAGCACAGATTTTTCTTGATTTTGTTGTTCATTTAATTCACACGTTGTACTATTTTTCACATTGCCTTGATGTAGTACTACATTTGTAATTTGAGGTACAGCTCCTCTTTACCTTTGTTTTCAGGTCACCTGTTGTTGGTCTCTGCTATTATTGTCCTACTTTCTCATTTCTCCTACTTGTATCTCCATGAATAAATGTATTCGTTTCATCCTTAATGCAGTAGGTGTACCTGTGGCTTGTCACAATAACACCTTTTCTAGGACAGATGATGAGTAAGTGGAAAAAAACCAAAGGCAGCAAAATGTGATCATGCTCAGAAGGAGATGTAAGCCCTATACATGCCCTGATGTGGATGACAGTCTATTATTTGCCAATGATGGAAAGCCAATCAACGCAGGTTACTTCCCTAGCCAAAGTCAGTACCCTAGATTGTCTGTGATAATGCAGATGATTTGTTCTTGTTCGAGGACACAGTAAGTTAGATATACTCAAGCCCCAGGTCTTCATATTGGTTAATGAAAGTCCTACCCCCACTGAAATACTCCACTCTGCTCTCCAAATTGCTCAGTTGGATCAATAGTGGAAGAAGGCAGTTAAATGCAGTCTGTCCATGATATTGTTTTCACAGCATTTCTTTGTTAAAATGCTTCCAGTAAATCAAATGACCATTTAATCACAATCAGTGTAACATTCCACTGATGTAGCAAGATTCCATATGTACGAGGTCTGTCCAAAAAGTATCGGACCTTTTTATTTTTTGCAAAAACCATATGATCCGGGACGTCGTCTAACTTTCACAAAAAAGGCAGAAGGCATGGACATCAGCACGTTTTCGGCACATTCTACTGTTACAGGAGTTTTTTTTCATGGAAAGAGAAGCGGAGGATTGCGCCGCCATGCCGCTCATGGCACGGGACAAAACCACCTCAACAAAGCCTTCACGTTGGAAATGATCTGGTTGTTTGAGTGGGGTTTGAGTCTGTCGATCGGCGCTCGGAGCGCGCCGCCCTCTCAGACACTGTGGGCGGTCTTTAAACCGGCTGGAGCACTCCTTAATCTGTGTAATCCCCATAAAATCGTCGCTGAAAGCCATGTAAATTTTCCAAATGGTGTCCAGCTGGAGGTCTCTCACAGTTTCTGGAAAAATTTGATGCAGCAAAGCTCCAAATCGTTCAGACATTTATTCGCAATAAAAATCCGACGAGAGGGGTGGACCACTGCTCACTCAAAGCCTGCTCACAGGCGAATGACGCAACCGACAGGCGTGAACAAAACTCACGCATGCGCACGAAGGTTCAAGCTTGGCTGATGCAATCACACGTGATTCAAATCCATATGGTTTTTTGCAAAAAATAAAAGGTACGATACTTTTTGGACAGACCTCGTACATAAACTTGCTATAAACAGAATTTTCAACATTAATATACCAGCCTATATCTATTATCTGTCTACAGAATTATTACTATGTAATGACAAACTATGCAGTGACTGAAGTGATACTCCCTCTGTGTGTTGTAATCTGAGCTTTTCTGTTCCTTGTTTTCATAGCTGGACCAGACACACATGCACAGTCATTGCAAGACAGTCCTCTGGGTGCAGTTGTAAAGCATTGCCCCTTCCCATGATTGTAAAGGATTAGTCGTGAGTGAACCTTCACATAACACACTGCATAGAAATGGTACACAGTAGCAAACTTGCAGAAATTCCCACCACGACAAGAAAACCACGTTCAGATGCTAAAACTGCCTCTGACTAAAATGGTGAGAGTAGAAAGGGCAATCCACCGGCTTTTGCCAGAAGGCGAGCCCTTTTGAGATGCTGATGGGCTTCAACTGAATTCCTCTTCGATGTGAAGAAGGAAGGGTTGGGAAAGAGTAGGGAGGGAAGGCACTGTTGGTCTAAAATAATGCAATATCAAGTTGGGCTAAATCATTTCTAGCTCCCTTAAATACTGTCAATATTGGAGCCTGTATCAGCAGATTTTTTTTTTTTTTAATGAGATAAATTGAAACACATTTTAACTGCAGTTAATACATCTGGTCTGTTTGCTCTTGTAAGGACAAGTTTACAAGTCTTTTTGTTCAATAATCTGTTATTTGGTATGATCACATCTTAAAATCTGGATTATGCAGTGCAAAGCAGATGTCAACCTGACTCCTCCTGGACTGGATGACAGTCCAACTCAGACGTATCTTAAAGACAAATATAAATCAGCAAATCTGATTTAAAGCTTATGATGGCAAATTATGACAGTTATAACAGTTAACAAGATTAACAACCTCCTTGTTCAAATTTAACAAATTTCTTTCATAATGTGATATGATTCAACAAGAGTTGTTTTTGTACAGTGTCTTTGCTGGCTTTCCTACCAGGTTTCCCCAAAGGATACGTAGCTGGGTACTGCTGGAGTGTGTGTGTGTGTGTGTGTAAACAGTGTTGGGAGTAACGCATTACAAAAGGAACACAATTACAGTAATGTATTACGTTTTTGCTGTAATGCAGTAATGTAAGCCATTGCTAATACATTTTCAGTAATATTATACTCTTTACATATTTCAGTAAGGCACGTTACAACACACTTTTAACCCTCTGGGGTCCGAGGGCATTTTTTGGACAGTTTCATTCGCCTGGCATAAATGTTTTATTATTGATGTTAACAGCTCTCCCTGCATCCCACAACCTGTGGATAACCTGTGCTTTCAGAATATATATGCTTTTGTTGTGTTTTATAAGTGTAATAAAGGTTTACAAACAAAAATAAGAAAGAAAAAAGAGAAGCGGAAAATAATTTTCCACACACATTTATTCAAAACACAGAGCAAACTATAATAAACAACTGTTTTGTCACTTTATAAAGGTAATTTGAGGTCTTGTGTGAAAGACTGTACAACAAAAAGGTTCAAACAATAACACAAATGCACATTTTGAACAATATATACAAATGGTCTATGCATTTTTTTTTTGTCTCAAAGCAATTTCTGTCTGCTATTACACAAAGGTTACAACACAAACTTCTACTTGAACTCTGTTTTGGACTTTTCTGTGCTCCTCCTAAAGCAGCTTTCACGTGCGCTTGTCATCAGAGGCTCTCCGTCTGCTTTCACTGATTGCTGTGCGTAATGGCGCAGGGTGCACTGAATATGGACTCATTGGAGCACCCAGGGGGCTATTCAAACGGGCCAACTAGTAATATAACACTCCTGAAAACGATCTTTGGCTTTTCACATGAGGTAAATCTGCCCTACGATTGGATTTTGTAAAACCATGTGATGGTGAACCAATTCCGATTGGACACTCACATTGCGCACGTCATCACACAGCTTCTATGATGAGTACAAAGACGGCCAATGGCTGACTTGAAAGTCCACAGAGTTAACTTTCAGCAAAAAAAAGTAAGTTTCTATCTCATATCATTAAAAAGCTATTTATAATCTAGTAAATCTTGGTGACGGCGTCGGCCCCAGAGGGTTAACCCAAAATTAGTGATGTTTGTTTTTATACCATTGATTTCCTCAAAAGCCACACTTGTAAATCCCGAGTGCCTGTTGATGACTATTTCAAAACTCTGATTGAATCTAAGAAGCACAGTAAAGCATTTTTGATTAGTCAGTTACACTTGATAAACTAAAAAAGTGCTCTCTTTTGTCTCCCAAGGTGGCGTGAGCAGCCATTGTTTGATGCAGGAATCAACACGCAACATTGTTTAAAAAAAAATAGATGCACACTGCTGGGATTTTAATACACTATAGCAGAATCAGGAAGAATATAACATGTGTTTTAGGATATTTGAAATTATCCCTTGTGGATAATTTTACCTCGAAGAAGGGCACCACCTATTTTAAGCATAGGCACTTTAATTTAAACATTCATTAGTTAACTAGTCTCAATTTAATACTCAGTCTCAATCTGCAGTCGTTCATTCTGCAGGGACAGATCTGACACCCTCTACAAAACCATACAAAATCACAGACAACTTCACACGTTAAGATATTTATTTGACTCAGGCAGGAGTTAAATAACAGGATATATCACAGTAAGCAATTTGATACAATGAGTAATGATTATATCACGTTCAGATAATTTGGTTTCGTAGCGGGAGTTTAGTAGTTAAATTTGTCCTAATCAGCAGGGAATTTACTTTGGTATTTATTAATGTGAGAGAAGATTAGTACTGTTGGATAGAGTTCATTAAAGCCACTCTGTTTTTTTTGTTTTTTTTTTATTTTTATCTGACAACCGTAGCCCGGTCTACTTTGGCAGAGCTGTGCAGATCGGTCTCTGTAGGTCAGGTGCTGGAATCGTCTCCTTCTCAGTCGATGACCCATCCGTCCCACAGCTGCTTCAGGGACCTTAGCAAAGAGACTCTGCCAGTCAACCCGCCTGGTTTCGTTGGTTACCAGGGACACTTTCCGTTGTTAGGCTGTGACTTGCGACGGCGGTTCAAATCACTGTTGATGTCTCAGCTGACCTGGGTATTTTTATCTCTGCAGCGCATGTAGTCTGGGCTCATTAGAATAAAGGTTTGAGCATCTTTATTCTCTGTCAGAAAAATCAAAAATTCGTCTTTCGTCGTCGTCGGTGAGAGCCGGGTCAAATCAAAAACTCAATACAAAAATAGTTGACTTTATGAGAAAAATGTGCACGAGAGGAATTTGGAGTTTAAGAAGAAAAAGGTTTTAATTTGAAAAATCATCAAAGGAAGTTAAATTTTAAAGCAGGGGTGGTGGCCAAGTGGTTAATGCGCTTGGTTTCAGTTTGGAAGGTTCTGGGTTCAAGTCCCACCCCTGCCACATTTCTCCATGTAATGTGGAGTTGCGCCAGGAAGGGCATCCGGCGTAAACCTGTGCCAAATCAACATGCAGATCCACCTTGGATTTGCTGTGGCGACCCCGAGTGCAAACAAGGGAGCAGCCGAAGGGACTTACTATCAAAGGAAGTTAAATGTGCCTGTGCGTTTAACTTTACAAAAGTCGAAAAAGTTATTTGTAGAAAGGAAAAAGTAATTTCTTGTTGCCACGCACAAACAAGAAATAAGTCTTAAGCAGCACGTGGTTTCAGTCATAAATCTTGACGGCTGAGGTGGCGTCTGGACCCAAGAAGAGGTCGGCGTGTAAGAGAGAAGAGCCGAGCAGAAGAGAAGAGAAGCAAAAATGAAAAGAAGCCAAAGAGAGCGCTTTCCCGGAGGCGCAGGCTTTTAAAGGGTTAAAAGCTCCACCACCAAGAATTCTGGGTATTGTAGGGTTTTTTGTGTGTGTTTCTTTGTCTGGTGTTATATATGTAAATCACTGTCCACTCTTGGATTCCTGCTTTAAAACCAAGCAAGTCCTGTATTGCAAAACTCTAGTAAACAGGGTTTTCCCTGGAGATACCACGCAACACAGTTATATGAAAAACACACTTGATAAACTTCCTGCAGTTTGTTATCCAAGTACAACTACCAGATATATATATACATCTTGTGTGTAAGGTTAAATGGTCACATGTTTGTTTTTCTTTTCTTTTTATTTTTCTGTTACAACAATAAAATGCACTTTTTAAAATGTGATTACAATTTAACTCTGCACGAGTTGGTCACATGCCCTTCCCTAATTCGTCCAACAGGAGTCACTCTTGTTCCATGGATTATAAGAGACTGGGTTTTGGATTTCATCACACAGTGTGAACTAGGTCAATACTGGGTCAATTTTAACCAGAAAAACTGGACTGTGATCAACAAGTTGATGGTAATTCTTCAGTGAGGTGATTTTACTTGAATTTTGTTGTAAAAATATGTTTCTAGGACTTTTGGGGAGAAAGTATGTTCTTCTGGTGTCTGTGTGTTTTTTTGTTTTTTTTTTTTTTAGATGAGAAGCCAATCAGCACATCTGGTTTTGGGCTGATAAGGGAATTTGCAGCTCCATGAGGAATGCACTTTGGGGAGTCTTAAATCCTGGAAAGGGTGGGGGTTTATGACACCGAGCCATCCTGTGTTGGCTCGGAGGGTCTCCCTTTGACACCTGGAGATATACCAGGCCGTGCTGTGTTGAGTTTCTCCTTTTGAAGAAATTTCATGACCTCTGGTTGATGCAAACTTAGGACGGTGAAGGTTGGCACAGCTTTCCGCTACAACACAATAAGTCTCTTTTCCATCATCAACAGTGCGCGTCTGTCTCACTGTTTAATAGCGTGGACTCATGCAGTCAACAACAACAGATGTCTATTCTGTAGTTCGCACAGAAACCATGGTGGGATGGACCCACAGGAGTGAGGGATGGGAAAGCCCCCCTCCCTCACAAGCCCCTTAACTCATTGAGTGCCATGGATGCTTAAACGCGTCTTTTCAGATAGTAACGCTCAGCGCCAAAGACGCGTTATCGCGCCAATTACATTTTTTTCTGGGGGGGGCAGGGTAATCAGCTGATCTAGCTTGTGTAAAAAAATTAGAGTTGTAATCACAAGGGAACCCATTCTGTGGGTGGTAGCAGTGTGAGTGTGGACTGGAGCGCGGCTTGCTCTCCACCGTTGTGCGGACGTCTTACGGTTGTACTACTCCTAATCCGACTGGTTTCCACCTGGCTGTCTGTCAAACTGTGATGCAGTCGCGCTGCTCCAGTCGTTCCGTCTTTTTCCTTGGAATTAAAAAACGCAGAGCGCACGACACACACCTCACACAAAGTCTGCTTACAAGCAAATGACGTAATTGACAGGCTCATGCAAGCAAACGTGATTCAAATCCATCAGGTTTTTGAAAAAATAAAAAGGTCCGATACGTGGGAACCAGAGGGAAAAGACGTGCTGCCAAGAGAAGAGACAGACGGAGTCCCTCCCCTGATGTTTTTTTTTTTTTTTTTTTTTTTTGGTGCATTATACAATAGGATCACTTTTCATAATGTTTGAGATGTCACTGAAGCAAAAACAATTATAATCAGACATTTTCTCCTTGAAATGTTGCTTGTCACAAAAAGCCAATTTTCTCAGTTTTTTTGTCAGAAATCAGCGTTTTTAGTGATACCCACCCATGTTCTGCAGACAATTACTAAAGAATGGAAAGAGGTACAAACAAACGTTTTTTTTTCTGATGATAAAGGAAAGTCTGAAGTTTCTTTTGGTATGTTTGTTGTTGACATGGACATACGAGGTCTGTCAATAAAGTAACGGTCCTTTTTATTTTTTTTCAAAAACTATATGGATTTCATTCATATGTTTTTACGTCAGACATGCTTGAACCCTCGTGTGCATGCATGAGTTTTTCCACGCCTGTCGGTGACGTCATTCGCCTTTGAGCATGCCTTGGGAAGGAGTGGTCCCGCCCCCTCGTCAGATTTTCATTGTCTGGAAATGGCGGAATGAAAAGGACTTTTTTCCATCAAAATTTTTTCAGAAGCTGTTGGAGACTGGCACCTAGAAACTATTCGAAAAATTTTATCTGGCTTTCGGTGAAAATGTTACGGGCTTCAGAGAGAATAAGGTCTGTTACTACACCTTTAAGGACCCCTTTAAGGACGCTCGGCGCGCTGCGCTCCGAGCTGCGACGACGCGGCACAAGCCACCGGACCATTTCTAAATGGATGGCTCTGTGGATACGAGACCGTCGTGTGCTCTTTCTCTGGTTATCACAAGAGCTGGACATCAGCCATTTTCTGGCAGATTTCACTTTTAACAAGAGATTTTGTCATGGAAAGCCGCACGGAGGCTTCGCGCGTAAAGACCGATTCGCTTTGGAAGCGAGACAAAGGAACACCTCCGTTTCGGCGTGTCAGAGGACAAGTTTGGACATGTCCAGCTCTCCACAATTTCACTGATACTTACTGGACTGGTAAGCATTGAAAGCTGAGATAGACATGAAAAACTCACGCATGCGCACGAAGGTTCAAGCATGTCTGACGTAAAAACATATGAATGAAATCCATATAGTTTTTGAAAAAAATAAAAAGGACCGTTACTTTATTGACAGACCTCGTAGAACTCAGTTTTCTATGGGTCTTGAAAAAACACTCAAATGCTGAAAAATCCTGGCAATGGGATGTTATAAACTTTGAAAATACCTGGCACTCAATGAGTTAATGGTCCACTGTTGAAGACATTTAAAGACATACTCCCAGGCCCCCTCCAGGATTCTTGTGAGAGCAATGGTCGGTTGTTCCACATCCTGGATGAAACCCGCATTGTTCCTCTTCAAGCTGATGGTTGACTATCGGCCGAACCCTCCTTTCCAGCACCCTAGAGTAGACTTTACTAGGGAGGCTGAATTATGTGATGCCCCTGTAACTGGCACAAACTCTCTTAACCCCTTTTTTAAATATTGTGACCATCACCCCAGTTTGCCACTCTGTGGGCACTGTTTCAGACCTCCTTGCAATGTTGAAGAGACATCTCATCCAAGACAGTCCCTCCACACCTACAGCCCTCAGCATTTCTGGCTGGATCTCATCAACCCCTGGGGCTTTGCCACTGTGGAGTTGATTGACTACCTCAGTGACTTCCACTAGGTAATTTAATTGTTCCCCATCAGCTTCCAGCTCTGCCTCTATGACTACCTCCACATTGTTTGAGCATCATGCAGATAATCACAGGACCTCATCCCTGTAGGCCAACTCATTTCCAGATCAGCTCCACCACCGTTGTGTCATGAGCAAACCTCACTATGCTGTTACTGGTATGGTCAGGTCTGTAGTTGGAGACGGTGAGGTTGTAGAGTTGAGGGATCAGCACACCCCTGTGGGGTACAGGTGGAGGAGAGATGGGGTTAGAATTTCACTGTTTGGTGCCAGTTTGTGAGAAAATTCCTTAATACAGGAGCAGGTGAGTGGGGGATGTCCCATGTCAGACAGTTTTCTGACAAAGATTTCAGTTATAATGGCATTGAAGGATAAGCTGTAGTTGATGAAGAGCATCCTGAGTAGCTATTACGGTATTCAAGGTGGCTCAGTGCAGTCTGTAGGGTGATGACTATGGTGTCATCATTTGACCTGTTTGCTCTGTAAGCAAACTGGTGATAATCAAAGGTGGGATGGAGGCAGGCTTGAATGTGCTCCAGGACCAAAGACTCCAAATGCTTTGTAATGACTGGTGTAGTATGATTGGGCGGTAATTGTTGAAGCTGTCTTTGGCTGAATTTTTTTTGGTGGTGGGGGGCTACGGGGATGATGGTGGCAGACTTTAGACAGGCTGGGATGGTGGCCTGAGCCAGAGAGGTTAAATATTGTGGTGAAGACCTGTGTGAGCTGCCCAGCACAGTCTCCGAGCACTTTCCCAGGAACACTGTCCGATCCGGCCGTTTTCCTGTGGTTAACTCTGCTGAGCATCCATTTCACATCATGTGCCTTCACAGCCAGTGATATGGGGCTGGTTGAGAGCGGGATGATGTAGCTGCAGACTGTTGGGTTTGGATCTCAAAGCATACGAAGAAGATGTTCAGCTCCTCCGCCAGTGAGATGCTTGGGTCCTTGGCTGCGTTGATGGTTCTGGCTCAAATAACAGCCAGTAATTTTCTTTGTGGTATAACTTTATTACATTACGTTTTACAGAAATACAAATTAAAGTAGTGTCAGTTGGTGATCTTAAACTATGGAAGCCTTTAATTGAAATTGATAAATGTCTTGTTTCTGAAAAATATATGTACTAATTTATATGGGCTTTCTCTGTTTAATTGCTGTGTTGTAGGCAGGCAAATGAGGAATACCAGGTCCTGGCAAATTCTTGGCGTTACTCGTCAGCTTTTTCCAACAAGCTCTTCTTCACTGTGGTGGACTATGATGAGGGAGCGGATGTTTTCCAACAGGTACCTAGTTACTCACTCCACTGATCCCCACACTTTGTTTTGTGCCCCAGACTTTATCAATTTGTAGTCTATTCAAAATTTCATCACCTACTTTTAGCTTATTTCTGTATGGGGGGTTGTGTTTTCCAAATTGTAGTTCAGTTAACTTGTGATTGTATGGCCTTATTAAATAGACACAAAGATGGTTCCAGTCTAGATCACATTACTGCCTTGGACTCCATCATATATATAAAACAAGAAAACCTCCACACATTTTTCATTTCGGTCAAGCATTTTCACATTAATGTACACTGGTATGATTTGTCACTCAAAAATACACAAAAAACCTCAAGTAAATCTGTTTGCCAAAAAGCAAAAGAAGATTGACTTTTTAAACAGTGAAATTAAGATGAACATATTGTTTCAGGTCAGATCTGCAAGCATGCAGTGGTGCTACATCCTGGTTCCTAGATGGCTACCACAGTTCTATTACCATCTCTAGATTGTAATGTCTATTTACTGCACCTATATGATACACCTCCTAGACTTTTTCCAGTTGCTGGGGACATCAAGACTAAGTCACCTGCATGCTGGGTCATGCACAGAGAATTGCACATGACCAAAACATCGTCAGCGTTGACTTGTAATGCAAGTAATACACCTTATCCAAGTCTCATGAATTAATTACCAGTGTTGGGCAGTTACTTCCAAAATGTAATGCATTATAGATTACTAGTTTCTGTTATTTCAAAATAAACATTCAATGAACATTATACAGACGTTCACAAATGTTCACAAACATCATGTGAACAGTTGAACCAGAACATTAAATGAACATTTGTAGAATGTTCGAATGCTAACATTACCTGTCCTCATTCTTTGTTCATATGATGTTCGTGCAATGTTCCTGCTCAATATATCTACAATTTTTGTGATTTTTCCTATTGACAACTAAAAATGACGTAAAACAAACTTTAGAATGTTTTAAAATTCAACAGGTTTTATTCAAATAGTAACTTGCAATGTATTCATGGAATTCACATATAAAATCAATAATGCAGAAACTTTTGAAATCACTTACAGATTTAATGATGGAATTCATCTTTACAGAATTAAACATCATGCTCAAAAATAAAAAAGCACATAAAATGAAAAATTTTCAACTTTACAAAAGATTTCTTAAATGGCATACCACCGACACTACTCCAAAAGATGTTCAGACAAAAGAATAAATCTTCGAGAAATAATAATGAAACCTAAAAAAACATTCATCTATTCATCTACAACCAACTACACATTTTAGGAGCAAAAATAAATTCAGCTTACATCTACATACAGTTAATAATACTTTATGATATTTAAGAGCAAAACTGTGGACAGTTTTAAAACAAACACTCAAATTCCCTGAGAAAATTCCTATGAAAAAATATTAATATAAAGTTTTTAATCACAGATTTGAAGACTCAGTATGACATTAGTCAGATACGACAATGCAACTTGCTGAACACACATTTTTAAGAGCGAAACTGAACAGTTTAACACAAACACATTACAATCAATAAATTTCCTGAGGAAATTCACATGACAAAACACTAAGTTTTTATCACATAGAAGTATGACAGTCAGATACGACAATATAATTGAACACAATTTTTAAAGCAAAATTGAACAGTTTTAACACAAACACATTACAATAAAATTTCCTGAGGAAATTCATGATAAAAAAAAAAATACAAAAATAATAAAAAATTATTAATTTAAATTAATGTTTGATCACCAGAGAAAAAGTTTCTCCGGAAGTAAAATAAAATTTTAATCAAACATATTCCATGTACAAGGCAAATTAAATGCTGCTGCTAATCTGCTCATAAGCTTTGATATTATGAAATATAAACACAATGCTAAAATACCCTCAGCTGTATGAGGGATTGTCTTCTTAATACTTAATTGGTATCCCAGTATAATATATCTATTATATATTATATATATATATTATATATCTCGCCTCTGTATGTTTATATTGGTGTTGTAGGATAACTCAGACATTTAATGGCATCCAAAGGAGACATGCGTGTGCACATGCATGAGCTTCTGAAAATGTGGAAGTTACCATCGACTGCAGGATGTGTGCACACTGATTGTCTGCGAGATGTCTTGTGTTATCAGGTTGTGAAAACAGCGTTTTCCGTTTTCAAAGTGTTTTTTCAGTAGCTTCTACATAATATATGATGGACATGTTAGATTTACACAGAACATTAATCTGTTTTGTAGCGGATTCTGCCATGTTGTATTAGCAGCCAGAGAGAGACCAGAAGCTCACGGTACCTCTCTACTGTGACTGGGTGTCACCCCCCCCCCAAAAAAAAGACAGATTTGCAAGACTGTTAGTTTCTCAAACCTGTAATCTGGGTCAGGAAGAAGTTCAGGATGGTCCCATCTATACTTCTTCTGCTTGGATAGGACATCTTCGGATTATGGCACAATTGTAGAAATGATGATTGTGATATTTATTGCAGCCTCCATAACAAACTACAATTTGTGGCACGTCCCTGGCAGGCTGCCTTTGATGGTTCCTGACTTGCCCTGACTGCTGAAGCACTGCCAAGATAAACGGGAGCCGTAGCGTACAAGCAGCCCCTGACAATGCTCGTACCGTATTCTTCCCTTGTTCCATTCCAAGGGTGTATGCAGTCAAGGTATTGATTAGGGCATTCCTCTGGTGCCTGGTTCACTTGTCCTCGCATCAAGTCTGTCATTAGCACTCTTGAGCTGCAAGTTGACCATTTCCATTGTTAGTCATAAGCAATTATATATACTTTCCTGTTCAGATACTGTATAATCTGAGCGGCATGGTCATAACTGGTATTCAAACTCAACTTCTTATTGGATAGGCCCTATATTTTTAACAAGCGTTTATTTGTTGAAGAATTTTTCTCAGGTTAGTTATCAGCGAGGTATACCACACAGGTGAAAGCAGATCAGACAAAAATGATTAATCCTCTGTACCCACCGCTATTTAAGGGCCTTTCCCACTGCATGCTTGGAAGTGTCAGAGGCATCACAAATCGGTCTAAAAAGCATTATTTTTCAATGAAACACGTAGCTTTTTACAGGCGTTAGAAATGTCGCGTCAAAAGCTGAGCTAAACAGATGCTTCTACCAGGAGTGTGCGCATTCCTGCTGTCAACAGAATGACGTTCAAAGTTCACCCAATCCAACTTTTGGCGCTCTGAACTGTGACAAGCTTCGCACTGTCCAATAGAAACGTTTGGGTCCAAACATGGAAGACTCGTGGAAGAACACCACTGATCTCTACAAACAGAAACGGTCACAGGACCTGCTCATTTATACAGAGCAGTTTTCTGAAAGAAAAATCCTTGCAACTGTTTTTTAACCCAAAATTAATTTGATTGTGAAATCAATTGCTATATTAAAGCTTTTTCTTGGTTCATCGACACATACAACATGGCGATCATTCAGCTTTTCTCTGGAAAAAAATCAGAGTGAAAATCCCCCCTGCGCATGCGTCGCGTCAGGGTGTAGGGAGGCGTTGACACAACGTGAAGGACGACCAATTGGGAGTTGTTGCCTGTTCGTACTGTGAATGATGTCATTCTGCTTCTCCTGGAACACAAAATGTATATAGATCCACATGTTACAACCTTAATACAGAAGTTCCCACTTTTTTATTAAATCCTATGCCTCACAAATGATTAAGCCAAGGCTGTTGACCTTTTATCATGAGCACGGACAAATCTGTGAATGAACTGAGTGATGAAAGTGAGCTATGGAAAAAAAAAAAAAAACTTGAAAGATCTTGACAAGGCCCTGGTGGGGTCTGGTGGTTGTCCTCCAGAAAAATGTGAAAAGCTCAAATGCATTCTGGTGCTTACTCAGGTCTATTCCAAAAGAATCTCCAAAATTATTTTTTTTGTTGGCACAGGTCAGTTTTTCCACCCCAGGTAAGATGGGAAACCTCAGTAGTACAGCATAGAAGTCCTTATGTTTCAAGTGTATGGTACCATAGACAGTATGCAACACACTATGCAAATGAAACATTATGCAAGGGAACACCAATTTTTTATAAAAGAAATTCTGAAACTTTATATCAGCAATAAATAAATATGTTTATTGAGTAACAGGGCCTGTAAATTATTTCTTTAAGGAAGAAAAGTTAGCATATACATCTTCATTACTGACAGATTTTACTCTGTTTTCAAATTATATCCCAATAGAACAGAGTATTTTTTGCCAGAAATGTTTGAATATTTTGCTTGCTGAACATGAATTTTAGAATCTACTGGCACAAGACACTATACAATCTTATTTAACAATTATAGTACAAACCTCTGCATAATTGGGCTGATGTGAATCAACTGCAGGCACACACTCAACCCACTGATCAGATGGAGGATTCACTGATTCAACAACTCTTATGGCAGCCGGCGTGGTTGCTGTTGGGGGGAAAACAAGCAATAATCCAAAAATATTATCACAAGCTTATCTTCATAAAGTCTCCTTTCTGGGCACTGACATTACTTAAACTTCAATTGTGTCAACACCTAATAAAAGAGAGTATATATTTTAGTCATGTTTTAGTCAAAATATTAATTAGGCCTGTGCCTCCCTGTGGCTACATTAGGTCCATGCTAGTTAAAAAATGTGTTGGTTTGGTTCCCATTAATCTATGGCTGGCATAATCAAGCTTCAAGCAAGTTTTGTTATTTCTGGCTAAAATAATAATTTGTGCTCACATCAGGTTCCGTTACCTTCTTTTGATAGTCACAGCGTCGATATCACGGCACAAAGGCCCAGCCATTTGAAGCTAGCTGCTACCTGATGGTAGCTATGTGGTGGTTCTTTGTGAGGAGTCCCAGTCGACGAGCGTCCGGGCGTTAGTCTCCTCTTCTGCTCTCAGTGGTCTCTTTAATCATAGTTCTGTTGTAGTATAATGTGATTACATGAAATTATACACAATGATCACTGATGCTTTTCTATTTATTTATTTATTTATTTTTTACCAGAATGAGTATGTTGCATTTTACATACAGAAATGATTGTATCCAGGTCTTACAGTTATATTGTGTACATGTACATGTTTACCCCTGGATAATTATAATATCATGCCTCACTGCAAACATGAATTAAGCAGCTGATATTAAAGGAATCAGAAAGCAAGAAATATTGTTGTAACAATTATGTGGTAACAATTCCCACCAAACACTGTTCGACTGTGACATGAAGTCATCCTCAAATGAGGCCTGAGTGAAACACTAAACCCTGGACAAATGTTCATTCTGGAAATGTGAAATCTAGTTGATTTCTGCACACTGTAAGTGTGTGACTGCTATATTCATCATGTTCAAACATGTTGTTTAAAAACATGTTTGAACTGCAAGTTGTGAAGTGACCAGTAAAAATATTATTGTCTGTGAGCTTTTATTTAAATGTCAATGCTCCTGCTCATGCATGTTGAAAACATTATTTTGTAAATCAATTTTTTAATGTTTTTTTTTTTCCTATTTTCAAAAATGCTAAAGATAGGTTTTTTTTTTTTTTTAATTTGGCAAAATGTATGTAACTCAGGTCTGTGGGACTTCTGGATAATAAGCTGCCGTTGCAATCTGTTTCCATAAAAAACATATTTTGGTAGCTGACAACCACAGTCGGTAGTGATGTAAATTATTTTGCAAAAATGAATATTCCAGTTAACAGAGTGCATGTTTATGCAAGTTGCACCAAGACATGTTTCGGAGTTAGCTCTGTCAGTTTATTACAGTAATCTTGAAATAATACAGTATATTCAGTAGGCCTGAATAAATCATAAATGGACAAATTCTTGGTTACCATGGTAGAGTGCTTAAATTATTTCCTATTGTTCATTCTACCTATGTTTGCACACATAATTTAAATGGAATCCAACATTAACTTTCTGTATTTCTGTATGCCGTAAATTATATTTGTTTTCCTATAATGTGAAATTTTATATATATATATATATATATATATATATATATATATATATACACACACACACACACACACTTACTTTTATTTAGAGGCAAGCTTTACACATACAACATGAACATTATGTGAATGTTGAACATTATGCATACATTCTATGAACACTTGATTTTTGCAAATGTTTCCTTACATGTTTGTCTAATGTTTGCTTCCATGCAAACATTAGACAAAACATCACAAACATTAAATGAATGTTCGCAAACTTGCTGAACATCAACTTAACATTCTATGAACGTTCAGTTGATTGCAAATTTTCACCTCCATGCAAACATTAGACAAACAATCACAAACATTACATGAATGTTCACAAACTGCTGAACAGTAAACAAACATTCTATGAACGTTTGTTTGATGTTTGCAAATGTTCGCTTCCGGGTGGGAGTTGTATTGCGTTACACGACTACTGCATTTCCTTTGAGTTACTGTCAGCAAAATAACTGCAGAAGTAGGACATGGCATTCTAAAATGCTACAATGAATTTTACTGCCGCTCATCATACATCCAGTAGATGGCAGTGTGGTGTAGCACAAGGGTACAAACAACAATATAGTAATATAATTGGTGCAGTGAAAGCTCAAAGTGCAATACAAGTGACAATCACAACGAGAAACCCAAAGAATCAAGTCTGGTAAAATATGATAGCGATGGCTGTGAATATGTAAAGTCTAGGCCAATTCATATTAAACACAATAGATGTAGAGCTCACTAGAATGTAACCTATAGCCTAATGACATACAAATAGTATTTTTCTTTAAATTTCCATTCTTTGATTCTCTTTGAATTCAAGAAGTTGTCACTCTGTTTCTTGTCTTGTGTTGTTCATGATCCGTTTTCATTAATTGCTCCAGACTTCATTTCTGTGAATGTCAGGTGGTGCAAAAAGATTCCCACAGATGACTGTCTTCTTTTTTTTTTTCTTTTTTTCTGGTCCTGATTTGCTTCCCCTTTAATATTTTTTTCTTCTTTTACAAGTCCTGCTTTTCACTGCCATGTCTGCCATCCACTCTTCATATGAGCACATCATATCTCTGCCCTCACAGATATATCAACAGTTCAATATGCTTTAAGAAAATTCAGAACGCAGCACACAGAAGAGTGGCATAAGCAAAATATTTGCACAAAACCTGCAGACAGAGATGTGAATTGCACCTATGCAGCTCAACTTGCTTTCTGACTTATGTGCACAGCTGAGTCTTCAAGTCATTTCTGATTGGACTGTATACGGGTTATTGCATGTGAGATAACCTGAAATAACTGGGGGAAACACAGAACACTACAGATGTAAGATGCTGTTGAAAATCACTGAAAGCTGATATTTAAATGTGATCAAAAGAATCTTGAAAATGTATTCAGTGGTCCCTCCTTTATCGCAGGAGTTACGTTCTAAAAATAACCCGCAATAGGCGAATCCGCGTGGTCAGCGTTAGTTTTTACAATTATTATAGATGTTTTAAGGCTGTAAAACCCCTCACTACATATTACATACACTTTTCTCAAACAGGCATTAACATTTTCTCACTTTTCTCTCTTGTGTAAACACTCTCAAAGTTCAAACCTTAGTAGAAAAGTCCAGCATTATAGAATGAAACCAAAGATCAAAACCTTTTTTCAGGCCCAGACATTTGTTTGAGAAATAAAACAGAACGTTTTCTTATAAATTATGATGGCTTTTAGAACTAACAAATTTAATTTTAACGATCAACCTAAGAGGTTGGACACATAAGAAATTATTAATAGTGACTCACCAGTATTTCACAGTTCCTCTGACCGTGCCTCTTCATCCTGGCGCCGCTCCACTGTAGCGTCTTTTTCCACTGACCCCTCGCTCACACTGCCTCCGGTGTTACCGTTGCGGGGTACGGATGCAGGACCAGCAGAGAATCCAAGTCATTAAAAAGATGCAAACCTCTCTTAGTGGCCACTGAGCTCTGCGGCTGCGATTACCGGGACCCTGCGGTGCTGTGGATTTTTCCACAAGAAGTCTATCCTTGTGGGCTGCCGGAGCGCTCCGCCTCAAAACAGCGAGTGTAGTCTCTGGACCTGTTGCCAGAGTTGGCCACAGCTCCATACACCAGACAGGGTGCAGTGCCGGAGTTGGCCTCAGCTCCACACAGCAGAGAGGGGGCGGTGTGAGTGGTCCGCTGCGGCACTTACCGAGCCCGCAGACTTGATAAGCGCATCAGAGGATGGAGCGTTCCGCATCAAAACAGCGAACGTAGTCTTTGGACCTGTTGCTGGAGTTAGCCGCAGCTCCATACACCAGACAGGGGGGCGGTGTGAGTGGCCCGCTTACCGAGTCTCGGCATCGGAAGCAGTGAGAACAATCGCGGTGAGGCAGACCGGTGCCGCGACCGGCCCGCCTGATGAGGACGCAGAACACAATGCGCTGTTAAAAAGAAAAAAAAAAGAAGCATGCAAAATTACACAAAAAAAATCTGCAAAACTGTGAGGCCGCGAAAGGTGAACCGCGTTATAGCGAGGGACCACTGTATCTAAAAACACATCTGAACTATTCAACCGCCATGGTGTATTTTACAAAACTGCACATGCTGGAAAAGAACCTTGCATTTTTACTTCAAGCATAGGGTTGAGATGACTAGTTATAGTAGTCTGCTATGACAAGCTAGTGTCCGATTAGCCAGCTAGAAGAAAATTAGATGACTAGTTTGGCCATTAAGATTTGCCTACACAACTATCAAAAACAGAGGCATATTGCTTCACCAAGGACAGACATCAAACAGGAACAACACAGGGCAGCATGTACAGTAGTGTTCAGAATAATAGTAGTGCTATGTGACTAAAAAGATTAATCCAGGATTTGAGTATATTTCTTATTGTTACATGGGAAACAAGGTACCAGTAGATTCAGTAGATTCTCATAAATCCAACAAGACAAAGCATTCATGATATGGACACTCTTAAGGCTATGAAATTGGGCTATTAGTAAAAAAAAAGTAGAAAAGGGGGTGTTCACAATAATAGTAGCATCTGTTGTTGACGCTACAAACTCATAACTATTATGTTCAAAGTGCTTTTTTAGCAATCCTGTGAATCACTAAACTAGTATTTAGTTGTATAACCACAGTTTTTCATGATTTCTTCACATCTGCGAGGCATTAATTTAGTTGGTTTGGAACCAACATTTTGCTTGTTTACTATTGTGCTTGGGGTCATTGTCTTGTTGAAACACCCATTTCAAGGGCATGTCCTCTTCAGCATAAGGCAACATGAGCTCTTCAATTATTTTGACATATCCAAACTGATCCATGATACCTGGTATGCGATATATAGGCCCAACACCATAGTAGGAGAAACATGCCCATATCATGATGCTTGCACCACCATGCTTCACTGTCTTCACTGTGAACTGTGGCTTGAATTCAGAGTTTGGGGGTCGTCTCACAAACTGTCTGCGGCACTTGGACCCAAAAAGAACAATTTTACTCTCATCAGTCCACAAAATATTCCTCCATTTCTCTTTAGGCCAGTTGGTGTGTTCTTTGGCAAATTGTAACCTCTTCTGCACGTCTTTTATTTAACAGAGGGAATTTGCGGGGGATTCTTGCAAATAAATTAGCTTCACACAGGCGTCTTCTAATTGTCACAGCACTTACAGGTAACTCCAGACTGTCTTTGATCATCCTGGAGCTGATCAGTGGGTGAGCCTTTGCCATTCTGGTTATTCTTCTGTCCATTTTGATGGTTGTTTTCCGTTTTCTTCCACGCATCTCCGTTTTTTTTGTCCATTTTAAAGCATTGGAGAAAACAGAAAACAACCATCAAAATGGATAGAAGAATAACCAGAATGGCAAAGGCTCACCCATTTAGTTACGTAAACAGTATCTGTTTTATTATTTGATTTTTTTCTGTATTGTAACATTAAATTAATCATTAAACATGTCCATGAAGACAAAGTTCAGTCAAAAAGTCATTTGCACAGGTACAAGAAGCCCCGCCCCTATTGTGCATGACGTTAAAACATTCACAATCAATGGAATAGTGAAATTCATATTTTAATAAATACTCTGTCCTGATAATAACATTAAAAGCAATCACATATTCAATGAGGACGTAATTAAATGTTGAAATGACTAAATTAAAAAAATTATTTCATCATGACATTTATATCACATTGAGAAATTCTGATGACACTGCAGTCATTTGTTACATCATCTCCTGTTGTGCTTATAATAAATATTTATATTATGGTGTATTTTTTCCTGGTTGAAATGCAGATATGAATGAAGGAATCTACCAGGCTTAAAAATGTACAGATTAACTTTCATGCTGTTTTGTCTAAAAATAAATTGCCAACTTTCCTTATCATGTTAATCAAGAAATCATCTCACCTGAAACAACAGATAAGTTGTAAGAATTTTTTTTTGTTTAGTGTTTTGAATTCAAAATGTACAGTAATCAGAAATTAATCTTGAAGTAAAAAAACACACATAAGGATTTTCTTTAATAAACTGCTGTGTGTAAATTAGCAGTTCTGATGTTCCTGACATACATCTACGCTGTTCTGTGTCTTGGCTTGATGCCTGTTTCTTTTAGCTTTAAAGTAAGGTTGTAACAAAGATAAAAAAAAAAACTAAAAAAAAAAAACTATGGCTTTACTTCACAAAATGTGGCTCTAAAAATGCAGGCAATAGTGTTTCAGAGGGTTACAAATTTAAAAATGGTCCGGGGAAGCTGGTCCCGGCCTCCCCTATCCTGCAGCGCTCAGTGCATGGCTCACTGCAGGAAAACTTTAGCGGCTGTAGGAGAAATTTTGCGGCTGTACGAGAACTTTCCCCCCAGTGCTCGGTGCACAGCACACTGCAGGAGAACTTTAGTGGGAACGAGAACTTTCCCCCAAGATTTTCCCATAGCTGTGCAGTGATCCACACCAGTGAACCTCCGTGCGTTGTCCCGCAGAAAAGGTACGTTATGAAGAACAACAAAAAAAAAAAAACTACGGTGTGAAATGGCAGACTAATCTCTTTTCTTGCACACAATTACAGACTATAGTCCGATAGCGACTTTAATCAGCAGAAAAGTGAGTCATGATTGACATCTTGAAATGGCTTTAACTGAGGTTGATGAGAAAAAAATGGCCATTTTCCCGCTACATACCCTCAGAAACAGCTTAACAGCCCAAGTGCAGCGTAATTTTTTTATGTAGCAGAGTAACGGGCCAATAGGCTGTTATAATGCTAGCGAGAACCCTGAGGTCCCAACATTTGACAGTGCATGTCAGAGCACAAACCAAGCATGGAGTCGAAGCAATTGTCTGTAGACCTGTAGACCAGGCACAAATCTGGAGAAGGGTACAGAAACATTTCTGCTGCTTTGAAAGTCCCAATGAGCACAGTGGCCTCCATGATCCAGAAATGGAAGACGTTTGGATCCATCAGGACTCTTCCTAGAGCTGGCCGCACATCGAAACTGAGCGATCGGAGGAGAAGGGCCTTAGTCAGGGAGGTGACCAAGAATCCGATGGTCACTCTGTCAGAGCTCCACCATTCCTCTGTGGAGAGAGGAGAACCTTCCAGAAAGACAACCATCTCTGCAGCAATCCACTAATCAGGCCTGTATAGTAGAGTGGCCAGAAGCCACTCCTTAGTAAAAGGCACATGGCAGCCCACCTGGAATTTGCCAAAAGGTACCTGAAGGACTCTCGGATCATGAGAAACAAAATTCTCTGGTTTGATGAGACAAAGGTTGAACTCTTTGGCATGAATGCCAGGTGTCATACAACCCCAATTCCAGTGAAGTTGGGTTGTTGTGTAAAATGTAAATAAAAACAGAATACAATGATCTGAAAATTCTATTCAACCTGTAGTTTTCTCTGGGCCCCTCCCCATTCGGACCGGGAGTGACATGTTTAGCCGCATGTTCTCCTTGAATTGCTGGCTGTCTGAGTGGTGTCCAAAAAATGAGGTGGGCTTCATAGATAATTGGCAAAGCTTCTGGGGAAAACCTGGTCTTGATAGGAGAGATGACATCCATCCCACTTTGGATGGAGCAGCTCTCATTTCTAGAAATCTGGCCAATTTTATTAAACCCTCCAAACCGTACTACCCAGGGTTGGGACCAGGAAGCAGAGTTGTAGTCTTACACACGTCTCTGCAGCTTCTCTCCCCCTGCCATCCCCCCAATAACCCATCCCTGTAGAGATGGTGCCTGCTCCCAGACCACCAACAACCAGTAAAAATCTATTTAAGCATAAAAATTCAAAAAGAAAAAATAATATAGCACCTTCAACTGCACCACAGACTACAACAGTTAAATGTGGTTTATTAAACATTAGGTCTCTCTCTTCTAAGTCCCTGTTAGTAAATGATATAATAATTGATCAACATATTGATTTATTCTGCCTTACAGAAACCTGGTTACAGCAGGATGAATATGTTAGTTTAAATGAGTCAACACCCCCGAGTCACACTAACTGTCAGAATGCTCGTAGCACGGGCCGAGGGGGAGGATTAGCAGCAATCTTCTACTCCAGCTTATTAATTAATCAAAAACCCAGATAGAGCTTTAATTTATTTGAAAGCTTGACTCTTAGTCTTGTCCATCCAAACTGGAAGTCCCAAAAACCAGTTTTATTTGTTGTTATCTATCGTCCACCTGGTCGTTACTGAGAGTTTCTCTATGAATTTTCAGACCTTTTGTCTGTCTTAGTGCTTAGCTCAGATAAGATAATTATAGTGGGCGATTTTAACATCCACATAGATGCTGAGAATGACAGCCTCAATACTGCATTTAATCTATTATTAGACTCAATTGGCTTTGCTCAAAATGTTAATGAGTCCACCCACCACTTTAATCATACTTTAGATCTTGTTTTGACTTATGGTATGGAAATTGAAGACTTAACAGTATTCCCTGAAAGACCCCTTCTGTCTGATCATTTCTTAATAACATTTACATTTACTTTAATGGACTACCCAGCAGTGGGGAATACGTTTCATTACAGTAGAAGTCTTTCGGAAAGCACTGTAACTAGGTTTAAGGATATGATTCCTTCTTTGTTATGTTCTCCAATGCCATATACCAACACAGTGCAGAGTAGCTACCTAAACTCTGTGAGTGAGATAGATTATCTCGTCAATAGTTTTACATCCTCATTGAGCACAACTTTGGATGCTGTAGCTCCTCTGAAAAAGAGAGCCTTAAATCAGAAGTGCCTGACTCCGTTGGTATAACTCACAAACCCGCGGCTTATAGCAGATAACCCGTAAGTTGGAGAGGAAATGGCATCTCACTAATTTAGAAGATCTTCACTTAGCCTGGAAAAACAGTCTGTTGCTCTATAAAAAAGCCCTCCGTAAAGCTAGGACATCTTACTACTCATCACTAATTGAAGAAAATAAGAACAACCCAGGTTTCTTTTCAGCACTGTATCCAGGTTGACAAAGAGTCAGAGCTCTATTGAGCCGAGTATTCCTTTAACTAGTAATGACTTCATGACTTTCTTTGCTAATAAAATTTTAACTATTAGAGAAAAAATTACTCAACCATCCCAAGGACATATCGTTATCTTTGGCTGCTTTCAGTAATGCTGGTATTTGGTTAGACTCTTTCTCTCCGATTGTTCTGTCTGAGTTATTTTTATTAGTCACTTCCTCCAAACCATCAACATGTCTATTAGACCCCATTCCTACCAGGCTGCTCAAGGAAGCCCTACCATTAATTAATGCTTCGATTTTAAATATGATCAATCTATCTTTATTAGTGGACTCATCTCTGTGCTTGTTCTGTTAGACCTCAGTGCTGCTTTTGATACTGCTGACCATAAAATTTGATTACAGAGATTAGAGCATGCCATAGGTATTCCTACCAGGCTGCTCAAGGAAGCCCTACCATTAATTAATGCTTCAATCTTAAATATGATCAATCTATCTTTATTAGTTGGCTATGTACCACAGGCTTTTAAGGTGGCAGTAATTAAACCATTACTTAAAAAGCCATTACTTGACCCAGGTTTTAGAATTCATCATAGTACAGAAACAGCATTAGTGAAGGTTACAAATGATCTTCTTATGGCCTCAGACAGTGGACTCATCTCTGTGCTTGTCCTGTAGACCTCAGTGCTGCTTTTGATACTGTTGACCATAAAATTTTATTACAGAGATTAGAACATGCCATAGGTATTAAAGGCACTGCGCTGTGGTGGTTTGAATCATATTTATCTAATAGATTACAATTTGTTCATGTAAATGGGGAGTGTTCTTCTCAGACTAAGGTTAATTATGGAGTTCCACAAGGTTCTGTGCTAGGACCAATTTTATTCACTTTATACATGCTTCCCTTAGGCAGTATTATTAGAAAGCATTACTTAAATTTTCATTGTTACGCAGATGATACCCAGCTTTATCTATTCATGAAGCCAGAGGACACACACCAATTAGTTAAACTGCAGGAATGTCTTACAGACATAAAGACATGGATGACCTCTAATTTCCTGATTTTAAATTCAGATAAAACTGAAGTTACTGTACTTGGCCCCACAAATCTTAGAAACATGGTGTCTAACCAGATCCTTACTCTGGATGGCATTACCCTGACCTCTAGTAATACTGTGAGAAATCTTGGAGTCATTTTTGATCAGGATATGTCCTTCAATGCGCATATTAAGCAGATATGTAGGACTGCTTATTTACATTTGCGCAATATCTCTAAAATTATAAAATTCTTGTCTCAGAGTGATGCTGAAAAACTAATTAATGCATTTATTTCCTCTAGGCTGGACTATTGTAATTCATTATTATCAGGTTGTCCTAAAAGTTCCCTGAAAAGCCAGTTAATTCAAAATGCTGCAGCTAGAATACTGACGGGGACTAGAAGGAGAGAGCGTATTTCACCCATATTGGCCTCTCTTCATTGCCTTCCTGTTAATTCTAGAATAGAATTTAAAATTCTTCTTCTTACTTATAAGGTTTTGAATAATCAGGTCCCAACTTATCTTAGGGACCTCTTAGACTGCAGGCTTACTTGTAGTTCCTAGGGTTTTTAAGAGTAGAAGGGGAGGCAGAGCCTTCAGCTTTCAGGCTCCTCTCCTGTGGAACCAGCTCCCAATTTGGATCAGGGAGACAGACACCTTCTCTACTTTTAAGATTAGGGTTAAAACTTTCCTTTTTGCTAAAGCTTATAGTTAGGGCTGGATCAGGTGACCCTGAACCATCCCTTAGTTATGCTGCTATAAACTTAGACTGCTGGGGAGTTCCCATGATGCACTGAGTGTTTCTTTCTCTTTTTGCTCTGTATGCACCACTCTGCATTTAATCATTAGTGATTGATCTCTGCTGTCTTCCACAGCATGTCTTTTTCCTGATTCTCTCCCCTCAGCCCCAACCAGTCCCAGCAGAAGACTGCCCCTTCCTGAGCCTGGTTCTGCTGGCGGTTTCTTCCTGTTAAAAGGGAGTTTTTCCTTCCCACTGTCGCCAAGTGCTTGCTCACAGGGGGTCGTTTTGACCGTTGGGGTTTTTCTGTAATTATTGTATGGCTTTTGCCTTGCAATATAAAGCACCTTGGGGCAACTGTTGTTGTGATTTGGCGCTATATAAATAAAATTGAATTGATTTGATTTGAACCTATATTCAATTGAATACAGCACAAATACAACCCATGGCAAAAATTATGGAATCACCGGCCTCGGAGGATTTTCATTCAGTTGTTTAATTTTGTAGAAAAAAAGCAGATCACAGACATGACACAAAACTAAAGTCATTTCAAATGGCAACTTTCTGGCTTTAAGAAACACTATAAGAAGTCAAGAAAAAAAGATTGTGGCAGTCAGTAACGGTTACTTTTTTAGACCAAGCAGAGGAAAAAAATATGGACTCACTTAATTCTGAGGAATAAATTATGGAATCACCCTGTAAATTTTCATCCCCAAAACTAACACCTGCATCAAATCACATCTGCTTGTTAGTCTGCATCTAAAAAGGAGTGATCACACCTTGGAGAGCTGTTGCACCAAGTGGACTGACATGAATCATGGCCCCAACACAAGAGATGTCAGTTGAAACAAAGGAGAGGATTATCAAACTCTTAAAAGAGGGTACATCATCACGCAATGTTGCAAAAGATGTTGGTTGTTCACAGTCAGCAGTGTCTAAACTCTGGACCAAATACAAACAACATGGGAAGGTTGTTAAAGGCAAACATACTGGTAGACCAAGGAAGACATAAAAGCGTCAAGACAGAAAACTTAAAGCAATATGTCTCAAAAATCGAAAATGCACAACAAAACAAATGAGGAACGAATGGGAGGAAACTGGAGTCAACGTCTGTGACCGAACTGTAAGAAACCGCCTAAAGGAAATGGGATTTACATACAGAAAAGCTAAACGAAAGCCATCATTAACACCTAAATAGAAAAAAACAAGGTTACAATGGGCTAAAGAAAAGCAATCTTGGACTGTGGATGACTGGATGAAAGTCATATTCAGTGATGAATCTCAAATCTGCATTGGGCAAGGTGATGATGCTGGAACTTTTGTTTGGTGCCGTTCCAATGAGATTCATAAAGATGACTGCCTGAAGACAACATGTAAATTTCCACAGTCATTGATGATATGGGGCTGCATGTCATGTAAAGGCACTGGGGAGATGGCTGTCATTACATCATCAATAAATGCACAAGTTTACGTTGATATTTTGGACACTTTTCTGATGTTTAAGGATGATGAAATCATTTTTCAAGAAGATAATGCATCTTGCCATAGAGCAAAAACTGAAAACATTCCTTGCAAAAAGACACATAGGGTCAATTTCATGACATAGGGTTAATGTCAACGAGCAAATGTGATTTGATGCAGGTGTTAGTTTTGGGGATGGAAATTTACAGGGTGATTCCATAATTTATTCCTCAGAATTGAGTGATTCCATATTTTTTTCCTCTGCTTGGTCTAAAAAAAGTAACCGTTACTGACTGCCACAATCTTTTTTCCTTGATTTCTTATAGTGTTTCTTAAAGCCAGAATTGAGTGATTCCATATTTTTTTCCTCTGCTTGGTCTAAACAAGTAACCGTTACTGACTGCCACAATCTTTTTTTCTTGATTTCTTATAGTGTTTCTTAAAGCCAGAAAGTTGCCATTTGAAATGACTTTAGTTTTGTGTCCTCCGAGGCCGGTGATTCCATAATTTTTGCCAGGGGTTGTACAAGATATTTCATGTTCAAACTGATAGACTTTGTTGTTTTTGTGCAAATATTTGCTCATTTTGAAATGCATGTCTGCAACACATTTCAAAAAAGTTGGGACGCAACAAAATACTGGGAAAATTGATGAATGCTCAAAGAACACCTAATTGGAAACAGCTAAGTGTCATGATTGTATATAAAAGGAGAATCCCCAAAAGGCTCAGCCATTCACAAGCAAAGATGGGGCGAGGATCACCAGCTTGTGAACAACTGCATGAAAAATATAGTCCAACAGTTTAAGAACAATGTTTCTCAATGTTCAGTTGCAATTAATTTAGGGATTCCATCATCTACAGTTCATAATATAATCAGAAGATTCAGAGAATCTGGAGAACTTTCTACACGTAAGCAGCAAGGCCGAAAACCGACACTGAATGCCATGGCCTTCGATCCCTCGGGCGGCACTGCTTTAAAAACTAACATCATTGTCTAAAGGATATTACCGCGTGGGCTCAGGAACACTTCAAAAAATCATTGTCAGTTAACAGTTTGTCGCTACATCTACAAGTGCAAGTTAAAACTCTCCAATGCAAAGCGAAAGCCATACATCAACAACATCCAGAAACACTGCCGCCTTCTCTTGGCCCAAGCTCATTTGAAATGGACAGATGCAAAGTGGAAAAGTGTGCTGTGGTCTGATGAGTCCACATTTCAAATCGTCCTGACAAAAGAAGAAAAAGAGCATCCAGATTGTTACCAGCGCTAAGTTCAAAAGCCAGCATCTGTGATGGTATGGGGGTGTGTTAGTGCCCATGGCATGGACAACTTACACATCTGTGATGGCACCATCAATGCTGAAAGGTACATCCAGGATTTGGAGCAACACATGCTGCCATCCAAGCAACGTCTTTTTCAGGGATGTTCCTGCTTATTTCAGCAAGACATTGACAAGCCACATTCTGCACGTGTTACAACAGCGCGGCTTTGCAGTAAAAGAGTGCGGGTACTAGACTGGCCTGCCTGCAGTCCACACCTGCTGCCCATTGAAAATGTGTGGCACATTATGAAACGCAAAATACGACAACGGAGACCCTGGACTGTTGAATAGCTGAAGTCGTACATCAAGCAATAATGGGAAAGAATTCCACCCACAAAGCTTCATCAATTAGTGTCCTCAATTCCCAAATGCTTATTGAGTGTTAGAAGGAACGGTGATGTAACATAGTGGTAAACATACCACTGTCCCAGCTTTTTTGAAACCTGTTGCAGGCATCCATTTCAAAATGAGCAAATATTTGCACAAAACAGTAAAGTTTATCAGTTTGAACATTCAATATCTTGTCTTTGTTGTGCATTCAGTTGAATATAGGTTAAAAAGGATTTGCAAATCATTGTATTCTGTTTTTATTTACAATTTACACAACGTCCCAACTTCATTGGAATTGGGGTTGTATTTGGAGGACACGAGGCACCATCCCTACAGTGAAGCATGGTGGTGGCAGCATGATGCTGTGGGGATGATTTTCAGCAGTAGGAACTGGGAGACTAGTCAGCATTGAGGGAACGATGAATGTAGCAATGTACAGAGACATCCTGGATGAAAACCTGCTCCCGAGCGCTCTTGACCTCAGACTGGGGCTACGATAAATCTTCCAGCAGTTCAAGGCCCTACGCACACAGCCAAGATATCAAAGGAGTGGCTTCAGGACAACTCTGAAAATGTCCTTGAGTGGCTCAGCCAGAGTCCAGACCTAATTCCAATTGAACATCTGTGGAGAAATTTGAAAATGGCTGTGCACCGATGCTCCCCATCCAACCTGGTGGGGCTTGAGAGGTGCTGGGTAAAACTGACCAAAATTTGGTCCACCAAGCTTGTGCATCATATTCAGGAAGACTTGAGGCTGTAATTGTAACCAAAGCTGCCTCAACAAAGTATTGATCAAAGGGTTGAAAACCTATGTACATGATTTTTTAATACATTCGCATAAAAAACAAACAAACAAAAACATCTGTTTTCATGCTGTCATTATGTTGTGAGAAGAATTTTGAGGGAGAATTGAATTTACTCCATTTTGGAATAAGGCTATAACACAGTAAAATGTGGAAAAAGTGAAATGCTGTAAATTCTTTTGGGATACACTGTGTTTTGCTTTTGTGCATAGTCCCAGCTTCTGCACATACTGCAGACAAATCACAAAGTCCAAGTTCTGCTTGCATGCTTCCTTTGTCTTTCTTTTCTCAACTGACAAAACTAATTTGTAAATTCTACAGTGTTCTGTTTGGACTTGTCACCTTCAACAAAGACTTTCATTTTGAATTTTAATTCTATTTCATTAATATTTCCAGCCATGATGGTGTACCATATTTTCCGGTCTATAAATCACACTAGATTATTAGTCTTATCTGTCAAAAAATGTGACAAGAGGAAAAAGGAAAAACAAGTGCCACGAGTCTAAAGTTGCATTTGTTTTGATCCTTTGTGCCACTGCTTGATGCAACAAAAAACAAAATGAATCTAATCAGCACATTAATTATTTATAATGCATTTATCCTTGTAGAAGCCACAAAGAAGATTGAACTGCTTCTTCACCACTTAACAGATGAAACTGTCTGTTGAGAGCTAAAGTGTGCATGTTTACCTCACTAAATGTAATTAAACATTTTAAATCTACTATTCAATTTCAACACATCATAGTTGGCCTGACCTTAGGCTAGCAGACCTTACTCCTTGCTGTCCCGGCTGTTCCACATAGGCATGTAGAGATTATCGATACAAATTGGTATCTAGATACAAGCGTGCGCAGTGCGAGTGTATCGATTCATTCAGTGTGCATCGATTCAGTTGACAGGTGAAATCGTGATCGCATCAGTCGCTGCGTGCTTGCATCAATTTTTTTTTTTTTTCTGAGTCACATTGAATGCACCATCCTGCTTCGCGTTTTGTTTTGAACATGGCCGGAAGCCAGAAATCACATTTCTACCACAACAGAATGGAGGTCCGCGAGTGGATGGACATTTTTGATGCACCTAAAACATTTAAATCCAATGTTTGGAGATACTTTGTGTAAAAAAAGATGGGAAACTTCACAAGACGCTGGTCGTGTGTAAAGAATGCCATGCTGCTAAACCATGCAGCCGCTGCTGCTCCACACTGATATTCCTCAGATTGTAATCCTCCAGCAAAACTCTGGTGAGGAAAGTATCTCAAACTACTTTTGCCAAGGCGATACTCTGTCAGTTAGTGACTCACTTTAAGTCGCTCATTGAAAGAGTGATGTTGTCTTACTGTTTAAGTTCTGACTTTGTGATGAAGCAGGTTGCACACATGAGGCAACCGATTCCAGTTCCGTAATGTTGAATTTGGTAAATTTGCTGCTTATCTGGAGTAAAATAAATTCTCTGCCTCTAGTAGAATTGGAAGAAAAATTCCATAGTACCATAGTGAATTGCAGCTTCTTATTTTCTATTTAAATTTTTAGTATAATTTCTTTGCATCGTGTTGAATCGCATGATATCGTATCAAATCGCATTGTGGGGAATTGAATCACCGTCAAATGCATATCAAATCGCATCGAATCAGGAACAGGGGTGAATCATATCTCGGGCTGGGCAAGTTAACGCGTTATCGTGTTAATGCATTAATTAATTAACGGCGACAATTTTTTTTTAGTGCATGTTAAGTTTTTTTTTTTTTCTTTTTTTGGTAAGAGTCTGTTGCTCGCAAGCTTTTGTTCTTCAACTCTGTCACTGACTACTGCTGCACTCACAGGAACCGGTGTGACGAGTCCCCGACACCGGAAAACAAAAGAATTGGTGGATAAACCAACCAAAATGGAGAAGCGCACAGAACTTTTACGTGGCCATTTTCTTTACTATTTACAAGTTATTTGCAGCCACTGCAAGGCTGCTGTGTGCTTAGTGTCATTGTCCTGCTGAAAGATGATCCGCCACCCCAGCCTGATGCCTGATGTCTCTGTACATTGCTGTATTAATCTTTCCCTCAATCCTGACTAGTCTCCCAGTTCCTGCTGCTGCAAAACATCCCCACAGCATGATGCTGCCATCGCCATGCTTCACTGTAGGGTGGTGCCTGGTTTCCTCTAAACATGACACCTGGCATTCATGCCAAAGAAAGTTGAATTTTTGTCTCATGGTCTTAGAGTCCTTCTGGTGCCTTTTGGCAAATTCCAGGTGTGCTGCCATGTGCCATTTTACTAAGGAGTGGCTTCCGTCTGGCCACTCTCCTATACAGGCCTGACTGGTGGATTGCTGCAGAGATGTTTGTTCTTCTGGAAGGTTCTCCTCTCTCCACAGAAGAATGCTGGAGCTCTGACAGAGTGACCACTGGTTTCTTGATCACCTCCCTGACTAAGGTCCTTCTGCCCATATTGCTTAGTTTATATGGGTGGCCAGGTCTATGAAGAGACCTGGTGGATCCAAACGTCTTCCATTTATGCATGATGGGGGCCACTGTGCTCATTGGGACCTTCAAAGCAACTGAAATGTTTCTGTTCTCTTCACCATATTTGTGCCTAGAGACAATCCTGTCTTGGAGGTCTACAGACAATTCCTTTGACTTCATGCTTGATTTGTGCTCTGACATGCACTGTCAACTGTGGGACCTTATATGTAGATAGGTGTGTGCCTTTCCATATCATGTCCAGTCAACTGTATTTCCGCAGGTGGACTCCAATTAAGCTGTAGAAACATCTCAAGAATGATCAGTGGAAAGAGGATGCTTCTGAGCACATCTTTGAGCTTCATGGCAAAGGCTGTGAATACTTATGTACGTGTGATTTCTTCGTTTATTTTTTTAAGAAATTTGCAAAAAATAAAAAAGTCTTTCGCATTCTCATTATAGTGTTGTGTGGGCCGCCAGAAGAGGAGGTACTGCTGGCCCACCACCAGAGGGCGCCCTGCCTGAAGTGCGGGCTTCAGGCACGAGAGGGCGCTGCCGCCATGGACACAGCCGGGAGTGACAGCTGTTACTCATTACTTCCTGACAGCTGTCACTCATTCTTCATCATCTCACTCCATAAAACCCAGACGTCATCTCCACCTCATCGCCGAGATATCATACTTCATTGGAGGTAATATCTTCAGCCGTTTTGTGTTACAATATTATTTGTATATTGTGAGTGTTTGCAGGAGTACCGGTACCTCTGTCGGTGGAAGCTGAGAGAGCGCTAGAAGGCACTCTTTTCCCCTGAGGAATTACTACAGTACTCTGCAAGTTATAGAGTGAGAGGTGGAGGTGGCATTCCCACCGTTATTGTTACTGGGTGTGCACACACCTACACTTGACTGTCTTTGTTCTCGCCAGCAGTACCAGATCCGACAGTCGGGGACGGTGATCACCTGGGAATTCGGGACTTGGCGGCTCCAGTATTCACCAGGTTCGGTGGTGGCGGAAATCGTGTGGTTCCGGCTCTGCTCCGGACAGACGTCTTCTATCCTCGAGCCTGCCCACACGTCACCTTTGTGATTTGACTGTAATTATATTCTGAGATTGTCTGTATTTAGTTGTGCACATTTCACAACATTAAATTGTTACTTTTTGGCTCATCTATTGACCGTTCATTTGCGCCCCCTGTTGTGGGTCCGTGTCACTACACTTTCACAACAGGATATCTCGGCCAGCGTCATGGACTCCGAGGGGCATCACCCGGCTGTTGAATGACCAATGGGTGAGCAGGGAGCGCAGGTGTCTGCAGGAGGCGTGATTGGTGAGCTACAGCACATTCTCACCGCCTTTACAGCTCGGTTGGATCAAATGACCGAGCAAAACATCCTCCTGAACCGCAGGGTGGAGGTTCTCTCCGCGCAGATGGCGGCGAGCGCTCAGGGCGCTGCTGCAGCTCCTCCTCCTGCCGACCCTGTGCAGGATATGAACGTTCCAGTGGTGGTTCAACAACCCCTCCCACCATCTCCTGAAGCATACATAAGCCCTCCTGAGCCGTACGGAGGTTGTGTGGAGACGTGCGCGGACTTTCTCATGCAGTGTTCGCTCATCTTCGCACAGCGTCCCGTCATGTACACGTCAGATGCTAGTAAAATAGCTTATGTGATTGCTCTGCTTCGGGGTAAGGCACGCGCCTGGGCTACGGCGCTCTGGGAACAGAACTCACGGTTGTTATCAGCATACACTGGGTTTGTGGGGGAGTTCAGAACAGTGTTTGATCACCCTAACAGAGGAGAGACCGCTTCAGCAATGCTGCTGTCAATGCGACAGGGGCGCCGATGTGCAGCCGAATATGCAGTCGACTTCCGCATCGCGGCTGCGAGGTCCGGCTGGAATGACGTTGCGCTCCGCGCCGCCTTCATAAACGGACTGTCGTTAGTCCTGAAGGAGCATCTGGTTGCTAAGGAGGAACCGCGGGATTTAGATGGGCTTATCGATCTCGTTATACGGTTAGACAATCGGTTGGAGGAACGCCATCGGGAGCGAGGCGAAGGACGTGGCCAGATACGCGCCGCCCCTCTCCCTTCCGGTTTCGAAAAGGGGCCGCCCTCCCCACGCTCCACAGCCGCAGCACTCTGTGGGGCAACAGCTCCCCCTGCTGACGTTGTTAGGGAAACGCACAGGGCCAAAATGAGGAGGCTGATCCGCGGGGAGTGTTTTCTCTGCAGCTCAAAAGAGCACACACAGAAAAACTGCCCCAAACGGCCACAACAACAACCGCCCTCAGAGACTGGGCTAAGGGGGGGTCAAAACATTCACGTGAGACACACACAGATTGCCACACGACTCCCAGTTACAATCCTGAGCGGGGATTTAACCCTTCAAGCCCCAGCACTGGTGAACACGGGGTCAGAAGGGAATTTGCTAGACAGCAGATGGGCAAGGGAGGTAGGGCTCCCACTGGTGGCGCTTCCTTCGCCATTGCAGGTTCGGGCACTAGATGGCACCCTCCTCCCTTTAATCACACACAAGACACAACCAGTAACTCTGGTGGTGTCTGGAAACCATCGGGAGGAGATTGAGTTTTTGTAACTCCTTCTACCTCCCGTGTGATTTTGGGCTTCCCATGGATGTTGAAGCACAATCCCCGGATTGATTGGCCGTCTGGGGTGGTGGGTCAGTGGAGCGAAACCTGCCATCGGGTGTGTTTAGGATCCTCGGTTCCTCCCGGTTTACAGGCTAAGGAGGAGGTCAAAGTCCCTCCCAATCTGACGGCAGTGCCGGTTGAGTACCACGATCTTGCTGACGTCTTCAGCAAGGATCTGGCACTCACCCTTCCCCCGCACCGTCCGTACGATTGTGCCATTGATTTGGTTCCAGGCGCTGAGTTCCCGTCCAGCAGGCTGTACAACCTCTCACGACCTGAGCGCGAATCAATGGAGACCTACATCCGGGACTCATTAGCTGCCGGGCTGATCCGGAACTCCACCTCCCCGATGGGGGCAGGTTTCTTTTTTGTGGGCAAGAAAGATGGCGGACTCCGTCCATGCATTGATTACAGGGGGCTGAATGAGATTATGGTTCGCAATCGATACCCGTTGCCATTGTTGGATTCCGTGTTCACCCCCCTGCATGGAGCCAAAATCTTTACCAAGCTGGATCTTAGAAATGCGTATCACCTGGTTCGGATCCGGAAGGGAGACGAATGGAAGACGGCATTTAACACCCCGTTAGGTCACTTTGAGTACCTGGTCATGCCGTTTGGCCTCACCAACGCCCCCGCGACGTTCCAAGCCTTGGTTAACGACGTCTTGCGGGACTTCCTGCACCGATTCGTCTTCGTATATCTGGACGATATTCTCATCTTTTCTCCGGATCCTGAGACCCATGTCCAGCATGCATGTCAGGTCCTGCAGCGATTGTTAGAGAACCAACTGTTTGTGAAGGGCGAGAAGTGCGAGTTTCACCGCACGTCTTTGTCCTTCCTGGGGTTTATCATCTCCTCTAACTCCGTCGCCCCTGATCCGGCCAAGGTTGCGGCGGTGAGAGATTGGCCCCAACCAACAAGCCGTAGGAAGCTGCAACAGTTCCTCGGCTTCGCTAATTTCTATAGGAGGTTCATTAAGGGCTACAGTCAGGTAGTTAGCCCCCTGACAGCCCTGACCTCTCCAAAAGTCCCCTTCACCTGGTCGGATCGGTGCAAAGCCGCGTTCAAGGAGTTGAAACGACGGTTCTCTACTGCGCCAGTTTTGGTGCAGCCCGACCCTAGCCGCCAGTTCGTGGTTGAAGTGGACGCCTCTGACTCAGGGATAGGAGCCGTGCTGTCCCAGAGCGGAGAGACCGATAAGGTTCTTCACCCGTGTGCCTACTTTTCACGCAGGTTGACCCCAGCTGAACGGAACTATGACGTCGGCAATCGAGAACTCCTTGCGGTGAAAGAGGCTCTTGAGGAGACACCTGTTGGAGGGAGCGTCTGTGCCGTTCACGGTTTTCACTGACCATCGGAACCTGGAGTATATCAGGACCGCCAGGCGGCTGAACCCCAGGCAAGCCCGCTGGTCACTGTTCTTCGGGCGTTTTGACTTCCGGATCACCTATCGCCCCGGGACCAAGAACCAGAGGTCGGATGCCTTGTCCCGGGTACACGAAGAGGAGGTCAAGACTGCACTGTCGGATCCACCGGAGCCCATCCTGCCGGAGTCCACTATCGTGGCCACCCTCACCTGGGACGTGGAGAAGATCGTCCGGGAGGCCCTGGCACGGAGCCCGGACCCAGGAACAGGTCCGAAGAACCGTTTGTACGTCCCACCAGAGGCCAGAGCTGCAGTCTTGGACTTCTGTCACGGTTCCAAGCTCTCCTGTCATCCAGGGGTGCGAAGGACCGTGGCAGTTGTCCGGCAGCGCTTCTGGTGGGCGTCTATGGAGGCCGTCGTCCGGGAGTATATCCAGGCCTGCACCACCTGTGCCAGGGGCAAGGCAGACCATAAAAGGTCCCAAGGACTTCTCCAGCCGTTACCTGTGCCTCATCGCCCCTGGTCCCACATCGGCCTGGATTTCGTCACGGGCCTTCCGCCGTCCCAGGGCAACACCACCATCTTCACAATAGTGGACCGATTCTCCAAGGCGGCCCACTTCGTGGCCCTCCCGAAGCTCCCAACAGCCCAGGAGACAGCAGACCTCCTGGTCCACTGCATACCATACCAGCATACCAGCCCGGGCAGGAGGTGTGGTTGTCGACGAAGGACATCCCCCTACAAGTACAGTCTCCTAAACTGATGGACAGGTTCATCGGCCCATTTCGTATCCTCAAGGTCCTCAGCCCTGCCGCAGTGAAGCTCCAGCTCCCAGCTTCACTGCGGATCCACCCGGTCTTCCATGTTTTAAGGATCAAACCTCACCACACCTCACCCCTCTGTGCTCCCGGTCCGGCACCGCCTCCTGCCCGGATCATTGACGGGGAGCCGGCTTGGACAGTGCGCCGGCTCCTGGACGTCCGTCGAATGGGCCGGGGGTTCCAATATCTGGTGGACTGGGAGGGGTATGGACCCGAAGAACGCTCCTGCGTGAAGAGGAGCTTCATCCTGGATCCGGCCCTCCTGGCCGACTTCTACCGCCGACACCCTGATAAACCTGGTCAGGCGCCAGGAGGCGCCCGTTGAGGGGGGGGTCCTGTTGTGTGGGCCGCCAGAAGAGGAGGTACTGCTGGCCCACCACCAGAGGGCGCCCTGCCTGAAGTGCGGGCTTCAGGCACGAGAGGGCGCTGCCGCCACGGACACTCGTTACTCATTACTTCCTGACAGCCGTCACTCATTCTTCATCATCTCACTCCATAAAACCCAGACGTCATCTCCACCTCATCGCCGAGATATCATACTTCATTGGAGGTAATATCCTCAGCCGTTTTGTGTTACAATATTATTTGTATATTGTGAGTGTTTGCAGGAGTACCGGTACCTCTGTCGGTGGAAGCTGAGAGAGCGCTAGAAGGCACTCTTTTCCCCTGAGGAATTACTACAGTACTCTGCAAGTTATAGAGTGAGAGGTGGAGGTGGCATTCCCACCATTATTGTTACTGGGTGTGCACACACCTACACTTGACTGTCTTTGTTCTCGCCAGCAGTACCAGATCCGACAGTCGGGGACGGTGATCACCTGGGAATTCAGGACTTGGCGGCTCCAGTATTCACCAGGTTCGGTGGTGGCGGAAATCGTGTGGTTCCGGCTCTTCTCCGGACAGACGTCTTCTATCCTCGAGCCTGCCCACACGTCACCTTTGTGATTTGACTGTAATTATATTCTGAGATTGTCTGTATTTAGTTGTGCACATTTCACAACATTAAATTGTTACTTTTTGGCTCATCTATTGACCGTTCATTTGCGCCCCCTGTTGTGGGTCCGTGTCACTACACTTTCACAACATATAGAGTATTATGGAGTGTATAGAGTTTTGAGGAAAAAAATCAGTTTCATCCATTTTGCAATAAGGCTGTAACATAGCAAAATGTGGAAAAAGTGAAGTGCTGTGACTTGTGTCCAGATGCACTGTACGAGGTCTGTTAGAAAAATATGCGACCTTTTTATTTTTTGCAAAAAACATATGGATTTGAATCACGTGTGATTGCGTCAGCCAAGCTTGAACCTTCGTGCGCATGCGTGAGTTTTTTCACGCCTGTCAGTTGTGTCATTCACCTGTGAGCAGGCTTTGTGTGAGCACTGGTCCACCCCTCTCGTCGGATTTTTATTGCGAATAAAATGTCTGAACAATTTGGAGCTTTGCTCCATCAAATTTTTCCAGAAACTGTGAGAGACCTCCAGGTGGACACCATTCGTAAAATTCAGATGGCTTTCAGGGACGATTTTATGGGGATTACACAGATTAAGGAGTGCTCCAGCCGGTTTAAAGACCGCCCACAGCGTCTGAGAGCGTGGCGCACTCCAATCGCCGATCGACAGGCTGAAACCCGCTGAAACAACCAGATCATTTCCAAAATGAAGGCTTTGTTGATCCGGGACCACAAAAATGGCATAATACGTGGACATCACCACTTTTTGGCACATTCCACTGTTACAGGAGTTTTTGTCATGGAAAGAGAAGCAGAGGGATGCGCCACAGAGCCGCTCATGGCGCTGGACAAAAGCACCTCCGTGTTGGTCTCACAGGACGGCTTTCAGATGGTTTTCAGACGGCTTTCAGTGGCTTTTCAGTCGTGTGACTATCCGAGAAATTGTGAATGAGCTGGATATGCCAGAACATGTCCTGTGAGGCTTCATCACGGCGTTGCTTTGCGCCATGTGGCTCCGTCCCGACGCGCAAATTTCTCCGCATGTCTGTCTCAGTGTGCCAAAAAAGTGCTGATGTCCACGTCTTCTGCAATTTCTGTGGAGGTCAGATGACGTCCCGGATCAACAAAGCCTTCACTTTGGAAATGAACAGCACATTCCACTGTTACAGGAGATTTTGTCATGGAAAGAGGAGCGGAGAAATTTTCGTGTCAGGACGGAGCCGCATGGCGCAAAGCAACGCCATGATGAAGCCTCACAGGACATGTTCTGGCATGTCCAGCTCATTCACAATTTCTCGGATAGTCACATGACTGAAAAGCCACCGAAAGCTGTCTGAAAGCCATCTGAAAGCCGTCCTGTGAGACCAACACGGAGGTGCTTTTGTCCGCGCCATGAGCGGCTCCGTGGCGCATCCCTCTGCTTCTCTTTCAATGACAAAAACTCCTGTAACAGTGGAATGTGCCGAAAAAGTGGTGATGTCCACGTCTTCTGCCATTTCTGCGAAGTCAGACGACGTCCTGGATCAACAAAGCCTTCACTTTGGAAATGATCTGGTTGTTTCAGCGGGTTTCAGCCTGTCGATCGGCGCTTGGAGTGCGCCACGCTCTCAGACACTGTGGGCGGTCTTTAAACCGGCTGGAGCACTCCTTAATCTGTGTAATCCCCATAAAATCGTCCCTGAAAGCTATCTAAATTTTCCGAATGGTGTCCACCTGGAGGTCTCTCACAGTTTCTGGAAAAATTTGATGCAGCAAAGCTCCAAATCGTTCAGACATTTTATTCGCAATAAAAATCCGAAGAGAGGGGTGGACCACTGCTCACACAAAGCCTGCTCACAGGCGAATGACGCAACCAACAGGCGTGAAAAAACTCACGCATGCACACGAAGGTTCAAGCTTGGCTGATGCAATCACACGTGATTCAAATCCATATGGTTTTTGCAAAAAATGAAAAGGTCGGATACTTTTCTAACAGACCTCGTATATCCCATTTCTTTTTTCAAGAGTGTGGTATTTCAGTTTGAGAGCATGTTTTGTTAATTTCACTTATTCTATAAGACCCAGCACATTGTCATTATCCAGATCTTCCCCTTCTTGTTTTACAGTGGTTGTTATCCACCTCCATGGCCACCACCTTCTGCTCTGGAATGTGAATCACTGTGCCTGTTTTAGATCAGTATTCAGGAGCAGCTGGTGACCTGTAGATGGTGCTATCTTTGGCCTTAGGTGATCTTGCAGTATACCTGTATTTTAATGAATGAATTAAAAAACAAAAAAACATTAACTTAGACTGGAAAATAGTTTTCTTTACAGTTGATCACTTCAGCAGGTCGTTTTACTGATGAAAGTCAGGGGCATCTGTGAAATTACCTGATGAGGTGGATGTTTGCCATGAAAACGTGCATCATTTTAGCCCACCATACCTGCCCCTGTACTAATGCAGAGTTCTTTTTTCCCTTCCTGACCCATCTTGAAATTTCATCGTATTTCTTTCAGTGATACACTGCATGAGAGAAAGAACAATAATAAAAAATGGATTGCAATGTTGACAAAATCAGCACATTTGTCCACCAGTGTCTAAACATAAATGACCCTTCTCGCTTCTTGGGAGGTCTGTTTTGTATCAACTCCTGTGTGCTGGCTGTCAAAGAAGTAACCAGAGACTTTTTCTAACCTGGTTTGACAGTGCTTCAACAAACAGTGCTGCTGCAATCTCCTGTCTTAATTCTTTTTTGCCTTTTTTGGGGGGGGGACAAGTACCTTGAGAAGTAAATTGACATTTTATCATTTTAGAGAATCCTGAAATATATTTATTTTTTTAAGTTTATAAGGGTTGGAATATGTAAGGAGATTTTCCTAGATAAATCATGGTTGTGGGCTAAGTGCATTTCCAGATTTGTGCTGTATAGTCTGTTTAATTTGAATTTTAGAGTGACTTCCAGTTTTGTATGATTTGTTTGTACATATTAGGGCTGCACACTCAATTTATTTATTAAAAATGCTGGCATATGCTAGCATACATCTGATAGGTTATGGGTAAGTTTTGTATACTTTAAGAGCACGTTGAAGCATGCTGATATGTCGTAATATGGTGAGTACGTAGAAAAATTTTGGGCATGCACAATATTTTCGAATCATGCATCATACGTCCCGCATATGTGGGCCATAAGTTGTAGGTAAGTTATGTGATTTTTGACATGTTTCATGTTTCTTCTAAGTTACTCATAAGTCAAAATACGTCCATTGATTGGCTCAGCTGAAAGCTGCAGTCCTCATGCATACAGTTCTGGCTATTTTAGTATTAAAACCATTCACACAAGGAGTAAATATACCTGTTCGTTTCAGTTGGATTCGCGTTGGAAAAGCGTCCTGATTTTGGAAAATGACATCTGAAGATGCATTTAATTCTTTGGCGTGGCTGAAGAAATGTAGCATTTTAAATGAGGTCCCTCTGTGTTTTGTGCATTTCTCAGCCTGAACCAGAGAATGCTGGCACTTTCTGCCACAACAAGAAAATTAATTTACTTTATAAGTTGAAAGAGTCACAGCGCCTCATTCATTCACGTCAGCGTTTAACAGACATCAGTTGATTCTTCAGCATTCTGCACGTGATGAAAATAAATCCCATGATCCACCAAGAAAAAAATTAAATTTGAAAAATGTTAAATTACTCTGGTGTTCATGTAGAGTGGAGAGGCCACGCGACAGTGTACGCGTGCTCAATGATGTGCTCGTCAATATTTATTTGTTCCACCTGCCAAACAATAGGGTTCTGCCAGCAGTGGAAAGCAAACCAAGCCAGACCTAACCATTCCGAGCCGTACCATACCGTGCCGTACCAAACCAGTCCTCTCAGTAAAAAATAAGTTTATCATGGTGACAGCTGCACAATGTATTTGACATATCCAGTGTATTGACTCGTACAAACAGGAGAGCTCATATTACCCCTGTCCTAAAGTCTCTCCATTGGCTCCCAGTTGAGTCTAGACTCACTTTTAAAATCTTGGTCCTGACGTTCCGAGCCCTTCATGGTCAGGCTCCCGGATATATTAAAGATCTGATTCAGCCTTATACCTCTGCCCGTAGTCTCAGGTCTTCAGGCCAGAACCTGCTGATGGTTCCTAGGACCTGCTTTAAAACCTGAGGTGACATATCTTTTAAAGCCACAGCTCCTCATCTCTGGAACAAACTGCCACTTTCCCTGCGTTCCCTGGAATGTTCTGAGAGTTTTAAGATCTCACTTTGCAAGATCTACAAGATCTCACTTTGTTGGGTAAGGATGATTCTGAGAAAGCTCAGACTACACAGGAGGACTTGGTCAATGACCTGAAGAGAGCTGGGACCACAGTCACAAAGATTACATTACTAACACATGATGCTGTCATGGTTTAAAATCCTGCAGGGCAGCAAGGACCCGTGCTCAAGCCAGCACATGTCCAGGCCCGTTTGAAGTTCACCAGTGACCATCTGGATGATCCAGAGGAGGTATGGGAGAAGGTCATGTGGTCAGATAAGACCAAAATAGAGCTTTTTGGAATCAACTCCACTTACCATGTTTAGAGGATGAGAACAACCCCAAGAAAACCATCCCAACCGTGAAGCATGTGGGTGGAAACATCATACTCTGAGGGTGCTCTTCTGCAAAGGGGACAGGACGACTGCACCGTATTGAAGGGAGGATGGATAGGGTCATGTATTGCAAGATTTTGGCAAACAACCTCCTTCCCTCAGTAAGAGCATTGAAGATGGGTCATGGCTGGGTCTTCCAACGTGACAATGTCCCCAAACACACAGCCAGGGCAACTAAGGACGGGCTCCGTAAGAAGCATTTCGACGTGCTGGAGTGGCCTGGCCAGTCTCCAGACCTGAACTCAATAGAAAATCTTTGGAGGGAGCTGAAAGTCCAAACCTTAAAGATCTAGAGAAGATCTGAAAGGAGGAGTGGACCAAAATCCCTGCTGCAGTGTGTGCAACCCTGGTGAAAAACTACAGGAAACGTTTGATCTCTGTAATTGCAAACAAAGGCTACTGTACCAAATATTAACATTGATTTTCACAGGTTTTCAAATACTTATTTGCAGCAGTAACATACAAATAAATTATTTAAAAAAATCATACATTGTGATTTCCGTTTTGTTTTTTTTTTTTTGTTTTTTTTATATTATGTCTCTCACATTGGGCATGCACCTAAGTTGAAAATTTCACACCCCTCCATGATTTCTAAGTGGGAGAACTTGCAAAATCGCAGGGTGTTCAAATACTTATTTTCCTCACTGTATGTTGCCCCATAACATAGCTAAGCATGACAGATGGTGCAAGCTATTCCTTTTTAAAATTCTATTAACTCAACCATTTTTTTTTTTTTTTTTTTACAAAATTGGAGCAACTTTAACTTTTGACCCCTGTACAAATTGAAACTGGCCTGTGTCACCATTTTTGATGTTTTTCAAGGATTCAAAGGATTCAAAAGAAGTTTATTGTCATATGCACATAGGAACATGTTCCCTGCACAATGAAATGTGTTTACTGCATTTTTACCCATCCTAATTGCCAGTTAGGAGCAGAGGGGGGAGGATTTTATCCCAGCGGCCTTGAAGGACAGCTGGTGTTTGGAAACCAAATAGATATCCAGATTAACAGATGCCTGGCAGATTCCACAGTCTGAAACTTCAGAGTGGCTCCCAAATACATCTGAATAGAGGAGATGTGGTCTTGTTGACGATCAAAGCGGTTTTCCAGTGCAGCCATTCTCCCCGAGATGGATTCCAACGTGCGGTTGACACTCGCCGACTGAGCTGACACTGCCATTCCAATCAAATCAATCATGTGGGGCAGCCTGGACGGGCCAATTAATGCCGCCTCCACCTTCTTAATTTTCCGGTAAACCAGTGCTATGGCCTCTCCACACAGCAGAAACCCGGTCACCACAGCTCCAAATAAGTAAACATCTTCAACGTCCTCCACAGACAACGTGTACAGGCACATGACTTGCCACCTCCGCCAGCTGTCCATCACGTAACCCGCCACGTGTCCCGGTAGGACAGGTCGGGTCCTCCGCTCCCGAGTGCCTTGTGGAAAAAATAGTATCAATTGCATTCAGAGACCACTTGATCAGATCCATTTTGCCATTTTCCAGAGGAGCAGGGCTGGCAGCCTCACAGACAAAACACGCTAGAGTAGCAGGAAAGTTGGGAGGGAGGAGGAGAGAAAAATGCGACCGTCCCGACCGAGAGCAAGAAGGCAAAAAAAACCCAAAAAAAAAACATAACTCCAGAACATGCAGTCGTAGATAGTCCAAACTATACCTTTTTGGCATCATTATGATCAGACAAATAATGTGGTATAGTTTTCAACATGATTGGTGCATTTTTAAATTTTCACCCCGTGTAATTCTTTATTGACCCCTGTCGCTCATTAGAGGTCAATTCCAGGATGGGTCCATATCTGAAAGTAAACATTAGTTAATTCAGAATATGTGTGCCAAATTCCATGCTATTATCACAAAATGAAATTTTTTAATGACAATTTTAGCTAAGCTGTGCCACTAATAATCTTGCTAACAGACAGAGAAATGGTCCTGAAAACATGGTATCCTTGGTGGATTCACCTACCCTTAATTTTTTTAGCATTCACATGCAGGCATGGGAATTCTCTGCAGATGTGTGAATAGGCAAGATTGTGTAAGACTGATACCTGCTGCAATGGCATTTCAAATGGCCGTGCTGAGATGGTTGTTGCAGTTATGCTGATTGGTTGAAATCTATCTATGATGACCAATTATTATTAAAAATAAATAAATAAATAAAAGATTATGCTGAAGCAGATCCTACAATATAGGTGTCATGTTTCAACCCTGTCAAAGACTGCTGGCCTGTCTAGGTTGTACCCAGCCTCTTACCCAATGACCACTGGAATAGGCTCCTCCACTCCTCTCCTCCCTGGGACCACGGTAATAGAATAAGTTGTTTTAGAAAATGGATGGATGGTTTATTGTTTCAATCGCTGTAATTGCACCAAAATGCCATGCTTGTTCAAATTCGCTTATCATAGGGTCCTTTGGAAGTTTTATGGCCATCATAAAAAAATATATATACATGTATGAGAACTTCAAATGCTACAAAGGTAATTAAATAATTAATCTTTTATCAGTTTGCAATGTTATCATGACATTTCACAGTCCTAACTGTGTTGCAATGCTTTCAGTTTGATACAAAGATGAAACTCAAGGAGAGAAGGCTGCAAAGGTTGGTCAGAATTGTGGGTAAACAAACAAGGCAGCAAACAAACAAAAACTATGACCAACATCAGCAGAGCTCAGGGCTGCCTTGGAACAATCTGAACTGGTGGTTTTAGAACAGTAAACCATGTGGTGCTTTATGGATGAAGGCCAAAGTGGACATTGTTGAAATAAAAACATAAAAACCCAAAAAATAAAGTTTTGGAAAACTTTCATAGTTGGGGCACAGGCTTTGTGGGATCATGTTATTTGGACTGATGAAACCAATCTAGAGCTCTTTGGGAATGCAGTGGATTAATTTGTTTATAGGTGTAGAAATAAAGCACTTTAGAAATAGAACACTCAGCAGTAAAACATGATGGGGGCTGTGTTAGGTTTTGGAATTTTTTCTGCCGCTGGTACTGCAGGCATTGATTAGGTAAAAAGGACTTTTAAATTCAGAAGACTACAATTGCATTATAGAATGAAAAAATGTGTTTCCTTGTGTGAAAATACTCAATTTGAAGTGAATGTTTTGGTTCTTTTTGCAGGACAATGACTCAAGGTACACAGCTAACAATGCAAAAGAACGGTTATAAAGAAAAGAATGGACAGTTTTTAACTGGCTGGCAACTTGTGCTGACCTAAATCTCCGTGAAAACCTTTGGGGAGAGCTACAATCTGCCATTGCAAAAAAAAAACAAGGACTCCTGCAAACTCAAAAAGAGCTTGAACACACAACAACAGATTTTTTTGCAGTGGATGCAGACTTATCTGTCCTGCTCAAATAGGACCCGTTTTTGTTTTGGCCAACTATGGCAATTTATTGACTGCAAATTAATACATTCTTGTCAAAATATTAAAACACTGGATCATTGATTATATTGCAAATTTATTTATATCATGTTGTTCATATTCTAAAACATAAGGCCTTTCATTTTAATGTAATTTGATTATGGAATCGACAAGGTATCAACATTTTTAGCAGTGGTCCTCGCCCAGATTAATTTATTAATTTCTTCAACAGAAAGAATTCTGACATAGTTGCTCTCAACGTGTGTGATTTTCAAGTTAATGTAGCTTGAAATTATCTTGTTTGATAATTTCCTATTTCCAACGACAAGGTTTAGTGGACATCTCAGTCAGCACTGCTTGTCGTGTTCAAGTATGAGCCAGAATATCTTCCGAAATTGTGCAGATTAGTCTATTTTTAGAATTAGAAAATGTAATAATATGTCCGGTGTTACTAAATAAAAGGAAAGCATATAATAGTGAAAGAGTGCAAATCCAAAATGTCCCCTGTACCAGTTATCAGCATCTTTAACAAATGTCTGTTTGCATGACCTTCGGTAACAGTGACACCCTCTAAACATTTTGTATCAGTCTGTTGACAATTTCTGCCACTTTTCAGTTGTCATCCAGTCAAGCTTAAACAAGTTTTGAGGAGTTCTTCTTGTAATGTCAGATTTAATGGGATATATGTCAGGTCTCATTGCTGGCCAATCCATCATTTCCTTTTTAACTTTTTTTTTTTTTTGTTCTGTTGGCTGTGTGCTTGTGGTTGATGGCCCTGTTAAAAGATTTGAGACCTGTGGCTCAAACTTGGTGTTTTTATGCTTGGCAACACATTTTTCTCCAAAAGGAATTTGTGATCTTCTGACTTCATCATTCAGCGGATACATTTAACACCTCCATTACCAAAGGCAGCAAAGCACTCCCGCAGAAAAATACAACTGCCACCATATTTTCCTGTATGTAGGATGATCTTTTCATTATGGACTTCATTTCATAGCTTGTAAAGAAACTGATACACTGTATTCCCAGAGTTCTGCTTCAGTTTAATCTGTCCAAAGAACAAAGACTATAGTTTTGTTCTAAAGCACCACTCTTCCTTCAGGTCAGCCTGGAGCTCTGCAGAGGTCTTGTATAGTGTTTTTCTTAATCCTCACCAGTCTTCAGACTTCTCTGAGTTTCTGCAGTGTGAAGTAGGGCTGCAGCTATTGATTATTTTAGTAATAAAGTATTCTATTGATTATTCTGGTGATTAATTTAATTTTATTAATTTACTTAAGCTTAATTTAACAGTTATACCTGACAGAGAAAATGATAAGTCAGTTTAATGAACAACCAATTCAACTCCTCTTAAAATAAACATTTTTATTGGCAGACTTTGGTAGCCTAACTTAATTGGTAGCTGCTTCTTTAAAGAAAATGAGTCCATTTAAGTGGCGTTGGCATAATCTGGATAATTTTAAAGTTGACAAAAACAGATGACCACAAAAATTAAAACATATTGCCATATTAGGCCTGAATAGGCTTAAAAGAAGTTTCTGTTGGAAGTATTTTAGACATAGGATGAGCAGGTTAGGTGAATTGGAAACTTTATCATTGTCCAGATTAGGGATGTACGGATCCACAATTTTTCACTTCCGATCCCGATACCTGAATTTGGATATTTGCTGATACTGATACTTTTCCAATCTGATACCAGAGCTCTGTTTGCTTTAATGTTCAACTACAATTTGCCAGAAGGTGTATCTTATGTTATTGTGTATGGGGGCTACAGATAACGCTGACCAGGACTGTAAAAGTGGAACTACTGCTTTTAAACTGTTTGAATCCAAAATGGAACATTCAGGGCTTGAGGAGACGGTATATAGTTTGAGCAAAAATGTGAAAATACCGTTTGAAAGTTGTTGCATACTGTATGAAAGATCAGGCTATAATCAGAGCGTCTTCTTAATCTACTTATCATGATCCATGTTGTTTTAGTTTTTGATGATCTATTTGCTTAATATCCAAAACATTTCGGACACCTCCTTGATGTTCCCCTTTCTCTCTTTCTCTCTAGTTGAATATGAACAGTGCTCCAACCTTCATGCATTTCCCGGCTAAGGGAAAGCCAAAGAGGGCGGATACGTTTGACCTGCAAAGGATCGGTTTTGCTTCAGAGCAGCTAGCCAAGTGGATTGCAGATCGCACAGACGTCCAGGTATGGCACACACAGAAATTCATGATGGATACAAATATCATTAATATGTACCTTAGTTCACCTATACTCATGGTGTCTCAAGAGGAGTCAACAGCTGTTTCAGAATTGTTGTGAAAATAATTCTGTTTTCTCTTGATACACCTTTGTTTGCTGCATTTTTATTGTCAAATGGAATGCCTTTTAAGTCATGGTGCCAAGAAAAGAGTAGTCCCTTCTCCCTCACATTTCTCCAGTTTTCTGCTAAATTATTGTCCAGTGAGTCCAGCAGTCCAATAATAACACCATTATTTCCCCTATAGTTTGTCTCTAATATTACTTTTTTATGTCACTCTGTTCAACAGCAGTCATAATCTGAGAGCACTACACACAGCATGTTGAGTCATAAGACAAACACTTACGACCGAGTGGCACCTCTGTACACATTTACAAAATGTCCTTTGGCACACCTATGTATTTTTTCACGAGGATTCAAGTTGTGAAAACAACAAGGTGATCAGACCAGTATTTTTTGAGAAATCAGTAATTTTTGAAAACAAGCCTGTTTATGTCGCACTTCCACAATAAGTGCCTGTATTTCAACATAAAAGCCTGTGAGGTTGCTGCAGACCTGAGAGAATTCATCAGTCTGTCCACCTCTAACATCTCAGACAGCAGATTCAAATCTGGACTAGGGCTGAAACGATTTTGGCTTTGTTTAAAGTTGTAGTACATACACCAGACCTGTATGTGGCGCTGTAATGCTCCCACCAAAAACACAGAAGAAGACCATAGCGCTAATCAATGTAACAGGCGATGCTACAGGTTTGCAAAGCCACACGCTGAGTAAAATAATGCCTTTTAAGAGAAAGGGTCCGCACGGATTATCTGAAACGGATTTATTGCGCATCTACAATGAAGCAGTGTGTTTGAATATATTTAAAAAAAACAAACACGTTTTGCTCCACTGGCCATTCTCCACCTCCGCAGATGAAGCGAAAGGACGTGCACTTTAAATGAGTAATGTTTAATGATAAAAAAAAAAGCTTTAATTCAGATTTGGTAAGAGTTTTTATCAACAGACAGCTTTTGTGGAAACGCTGCATTCCACAGCTGTTTTTCAAAGGCTGTGTTATTCGCCAAGTATCCACAGAAAACAAAGAATGTGACTTTGGTTTGAGCTACACTCTGTATGGCATGTATAAATATACACTAAACACTAAATAAATCACAGTAATAAAAAGTGCAAATGAAATATGCAGTAGTAAGTCCCTTCGGCTGCTCCCTTGTTTGCACTCGGGGTCGCCACAGCAAATCCAAGGTGGATCTGCATGTTGAATTGGCACAGGTTTTACGGCGGATGCCCTTCCTGACACAACTCCACATTACATGGAGAAATGTGACAGGGTGGGATTTGAACCCGGAACCTTCTGCACTGAAACCAAGTGCATTCACCACTTGGCCACCACCCCTGCTGCAAATGAAATATGCAATAAGAAGGAAAAAAAGAATGCGCTGTCCGCAGACTGAAGATTTCACAGACTGGCTGGGCTTATGGTTCGGCAAAGCTCTAAAACTCTTAATATGAAAAAATTAATAACCTGGCAAAACAGAGAGAGGGAACACCGTAAACTTAAAAATGTGCATGATGGCACAGCAACATTGTGCCACTGCTTTAGGGCGAGCCCTGCCACTACTGATATTGTTTAAAAACACAAAGGTACTTTTTATCCGATTACTCGATTAATAAAATAATCGATTTCAAAAATATTTGATAGCTGCAGCCCTAATCTGGACATTTTCTAAAGTACAAACGACCACATCTAGAACCTGTGGTTCCCCACGGGTCAACGTCCTAGTTAAAGTATAATTTTGGCCAGGCAATGGAAAACCGCAGAAGAACACCCCCACATTATTTCATCCGATTGATTTGAAAGACTCCATCCTATTGCACTTTGAACTCCACTCTATTATGGTTGTACATGTGACAAAATAGGACTGTGACGTAGGATTCCACAGGAGTGCATTGCAAAATACTAAAACTAAAGGACATCACAAATGCTCAAGGTGTCATGGATCACAAAGCCCACTATTCGGATCGGATATTTTTTTTTTTTTAAGTCATGGATCAGATCATTTTCTGGTCAGCCAAAAAAAAAGGCAGATATTGCTTTGCTTTCCATTTTGAGAAAGAACTGATGAAAACGAGGAACTTTTGCCTGTGATCCTGAATGAAAAATGAAAAATACATAATTGTTGCAATAAAGTGCAGTCTGGTTTGTATCGGTGAATAAAAGACATAGATGAGGATTTTCTTTGATCAAAACATCAAATCTAGGCTTGCATCTCAGATGTATCTCCTGGAAATTTGTATAAACCTTCAGGTCTTCTTTTTAAGATAAGGTACATCTGAGATACAAGCCTAGATTTGATGTTTTGGTGAAAGAAAACCCTCCTCTGTACCACTTCATCATGAAGCTGTATAAGTGGGGATACAAAATGCAAAACATGCACTATGCACAAATTCTCCAATCACAGCCACAGAAGCCTATAACGTCTTCTGGGTTGTCTCTGTGTCTTGGTGGCTTTCCTCACTCTTCTCCTTCTTGCACAGTTACAGTTTTTGAGAACTGTCTACTCCATACAGATTTTACCATAAAGTGTCATACTGTGTGTATTTTATCATAAAAATAAACTCAGACACATATTTAGTGATTTAGAAATGTTCATGTATCCATCCCTTGACTTGTCTGAAGTAAACTGATTATTTACACGTATTTTACCAAAGTTGCCCATCATCTTGGCTTTTATATTTTAAATTCATTTAAATCAAGTCGTAGAGATTTGCTTTGAGTTTGAGTTTATGGAAGATAATTTTAGAAATGTTTATATTGAGAAGCCTGATTTACTTTTTGTATTTGAAATGGCCTATAATGTATATGTGTGTGTGTGTGTGTGTGTACACAGTACAGGTATTATGTTAAACTCTGTCAGATAAATCAATAATCCTTTAAATCTAGTGTCTTTGTTGTATTATTTCTGATTACATTTTTAACATGAAATATTTTTGGGTAATTTTAAACATTTTACAAAATTGAAAATTCAGGCTTTGTTTTTAATGACCTCTCACAGCCCACTTTAAAGTGCCTTCTTGGCCCTAAAGGGGTCATTCTGCTGTGTAGTTTTTTACTCACTAATGATTGCCCAGAATGTCAAGAGTACTAAAGAGAAAATTTTAGTCCAAAGTGTTCAGTCATCCATCAACACTTCAATCTTGGCTATAAATTCCAAGTAATCCCCTTGGTTTGTGTCCCTGAATACACAGTCCTGGCAATGTTAAAGTAGCTCAGCCTCTGGACACCAGATGGCTAGAGCGAGATGAAGATGTAATCCATCTTACTGAAAGGTTTGTCCAAATTGTGCAAGCCGTCTCTCGCTGTTTATCCCAGCACTTGTGTGTCCATTGTTTCTTGCTGAATCAGCAGGCTTCAACATCCAGCACTTAATTAGGAAAATGTCGCCAGTTGCTGCCATTTTCAGATGCCCCCCTTTATCATCCTTTGTCACATATGGGAGAGAATCTCACTTTTCCTTTATCCAAAATATTTCCCAGCAGTTTCCTCTCAAAACCTGTTATGGAAAACTTTAACATTGTCTAAAATCTTTTCACTTTTACAACTTTGATGCTGTGGCTTTCAAAATAAAAATCTCTGCTCCTTTTATTGAACATCACAGTCAGGAAAAGGTGTTATCAGCTTTAGCTTTCCACATTTCACTTACTACCTGCAGCACCGAACACCAGAAAATTATAGAGCGATATTGTGATACAGTGCTTTTTGAGAATCTTAGCTGAGCTAGGCTTTCTCTCCTGTATTGCATAGTTTTAAGAATATATGTTCTTTATATCTACTATATTTTACACACACACACACACACATATATATATATATATATATATATATATATATATATATATATATATATATATATATATAGACACACACACCCACACACACACACACACACACAATAAAAACAGAATACAATGATTTGCTAATCCTCTTCAACCTGTAGTCAATTGAATACACCACAAAGACAAGATATTTAATGTAAAAACTGATAGACTTTTTTGTTTTTGTGCAAATATTTGCTCATTTTGAAATGGATGCCTGCAACACATTTCAAAAAAGCTGGGACAGGGGCAAAAAATGACTAGGAAAGTTGATGAATGCTCAAAGAACACTTGTTTGGAACATTCCACAGGTGAACAGGTTAATTGGACACAGGTGAGTGTCATGATTGAACATATAAAAGGAGCATCCCCAAAAGGCTCAGCTGTTCACAAGCAAACATGGGGCAAGGATCTCCACTTTGTGAACAACTGTGTGAAAAAATAGTCCAACAGTTTAAGAACAATGCTTCTCAATGTTCAATTACAAGGAATTAGGGATTCCATCATCTGCAGTCTATAATGTAATCAGAAGTTTCAGAGAATCTGGAGAACTTTCTACACGTAAGCGGCAAGGCCGAAAACCAACATTGAATGCCCGTGACCTTCTATCCCTCATGCGGCACTGCATTAAAAACTGACATCATTGTGTAAAGGATCTTACCGCGTGGGCTCAGGAACACTTCAGAAAACCATTGTCAATTAACAGTTCGTTGCTACATCTACAAGTGCAAGTTAAAACTCTCCATGCAAAAAAAACATACATCAACAACATCCAGAAATGCCGCCACCTTCTCTGGGCCTGAGCACATTTGAAATGGACAGACGCAAAGTGGAAAAGTGTGCTGTGGTCTGATGAGTCCACAATTCAAATTGTTTTTGGAAATCATGGACGTTGTGTCCTCCGGACAAAATAAGAAAAAGACCATCCAGATTGTTACCAGTGCAAAGTTCGAAAGCCAGCATCTGTGATGGTATGGGGGGGTGTTAGTGCCCATGGCACGGGCAACTTACACATCTGTGATGGCACCATCAATGCTGAAAGGTACATCCAGGTTTTTGAGCAACACATGCTGCCATCCAAGCAATGTCTTTTTCAGGGATGTTCCTGCTTATTTCAGCAAGACAATGTCAACCCACATTCTGCCCGTGTTACAACAGTGTGGCTTCGTAGTAAAAGAGTGCGGGTACTAGACTGGCCTGCCTGCAGTCCGTACGTGTCACCCATTGAAAATGTGTGGAGCATTATAAAGCACAAAATATGACAGTGGAGACCCCGGACTGTTGAACAACTGAAGTCATCTATCAAGCAGGAATGGAAAAGAATTCCACCTACAAAGCTTCAGCAGTTAGTGTCCTCAGTTCCCAAACGCTTATTGAGTGTTTGTAGAAGGAAAGGTAACACAGTGGTAAACATACCACTGTCCCAGCTTTTTTGAAACCTGTTGCAGGCATCCATTTCAAAATGAGCAAATATTTGCACAAAAACAATAAAGTTTATCAGTTTGAACATTAAATATCTTGTCTTGTGGTGTATTCAATTAAATATAGGTTGGACACCAACGCAATGGAGATGAAATAAGACAGCCAAAATGTTCTTGGAATGTACAGTAGACTATTGGTATTGAGTCAATGGTTTTAACAGAAGTATTACCTTAAGGTTGGAGGAGCTATGGTCATTTGTGCACATAGTGCCTCAGTTTTCAGAGCCTATCAATAATTGATTCAACAAAATATGAGGAAATGAATCATTGCAATCCAAATCATCACTTTTTCAGCAAATTTTCTTTTGACAAATTGGGGGATTCACTGACATGAACATTTCCATGTCAGTGAATCTCTTTGACTTCATTTCCACCATTTATAAGGAAATACACACAATATAGTAAAGCTGTCAGAAGAAGGCAGTTCTTTAAAAACTGGGATGCCACCAGAACACCTAGACACCACTGAAGGAGTTATAGATTTGTGTCGCTGTTATTGGACAAGTTGCAACTTTTTTTCTTGTTTGTTTTTCCTGTTTGATTGTGGTGAGTGTTGTTGCAGTTCATAAATTTGTTTTAATGATTTTTTGCTCTGAGACTACTGGTCAGGATGGTTGCAATTTATGTGTGATATTATTGACAATAACTTACTTGGCCATGATCTATCAGTGTTGTACTGCATTAATACAGTGATATTGGTACATGTAGTTGCATGGAAGTGCATACTCGTCTGTGTACCCCCCGTGCATATTTTTTTTCATGTAGTTACATATTCAGCCTTCTCGATAAATGTCTGAGTAATAGGCTAATGTTCTAGAGGACACCGAGCTCCACAGGTGGCTGCAGAGCAGCGTGATTTGGTGATGCATCCCAAAATCTTTTTGACATGTGACGAATGACCAAGTGCAACTTGTGATAAGTGCATAGTGATCCTCAGACCACCTAAAGCCAAGGACAAACCAGCAGGGGGTCTTGTACCTATCATATTTATTTATTTTTTTAACCACACACTGTGTAGTCTTCATCATGCTCCACCACACATTTTTCTTTTATTTTTTCTTTTCTTTTTTTTACTGCTTTTTGGGAATTTGCTCTTTGATAGTTATCTGTGGTACCTGGAAATTTAAATTTATTCCTGTTTAGTTGCGGATGGGGCTACACCTCTGTGTGGGACCTTACAACTTCATTGTGATCACAGAATGCCATTAAACAGCAGTGTATTAACATATTGAAAACAGTACTTCTTACCACTTTGTTTTTCCAAATATGTGAAAATATCCATTTAAAATGAAACATTTTCTAGACTTTATTTTTGATTTTGTTTGAATATGCTTAAAATAGTGTAGAGTCTTGAGGTGCATCAGCTCCCACTGTGTAATTAGACAGTTTTATGTTAGTAATTGTTTGTCTTTTGTTAGTTCATAGAGATAGAGTGCAAAAAAGAATTTTCAAGAAAGCAAAAAACTTTGACAAGCAAGTTTATCCTAGAAAATCTCATTTTAAGAATATATATTTAAGAAATTATTGCTAATTTTAAACTACATGGTGAAGACAAGAGCACTCCTTGGATTCAAATATTTATAATTATAATATCAAAAGTCACATGAATAATTTTACAGTTTTGGTAACAACAGTTGCAGAAACTCGTTTCTTTCTCTTTTGCAGATTCTTCTTCAAAATTGTACAATTATTCATGTAACTTTTGATATTATAAATATTTGAAACCAAGGAGTGTTTTTGTGTTCACCCCGTAAATTGTACCAGTTTCAAGCTACAACAGTGTTTTACATTAAATCTCAACAGAGGATCAAGTTTTTTTTGTATGTTCAGACTGACACCACTTTTCAGTTAAAAAAAATCATGAAATTACATGAATTTAAGTTTGTCTCACTCACTCATCTTCAACTGCTTACTTCAGTTAAGGGTCACTGGGGCTGGAGCCTATCCCAGCAGTACTAGGGCGTGAGGCAGCGTAAACCCCGGACAGCTCGCCAGTTTGTCGCAGGACAAACACATTCACACCCGCACCCACACCTACGGACAATGTCAATATTCCAGTCCACCTAACCTGCATTTCTTTGGATGTGTGAGGAAACCCACCCAGAGGAAACCCACTCAAACACGGGGAGAACATGCAAACTCCGCACACAAAAGCCACAGGTGGGAATTAATCCCCTAACCTTCTTGATGTGAGCCAACAGTGCTAACCACTAAGCCACCGTGCTGCCCTAGTTTAAGTTTGAATTAATCTATTTGTATTCATTCTTACGGCTTCACATTACACATTATTAAGAGAACCGTGCACTGATCTACACAACAAATAGCAGAATCTTAAGTTAATTATAACTGCACAAAACTGCATGGATAATTATTTCTTTGATTGTGTAGCACTAGTTTCTTCAGTTTTAGCTTGTTCTAGTTTTAAGGCACATTAAGGTCTTAAGGTGGCAAGATTTCTAAGCAAGTTTAAAAATTTCTAGCTAGGCAAAATTTGCTTACCCCAATGGAGGATTTTTTTTTTTCTCAAAACAAGCAAATTTGAACAAATTTAAGTTGTTTGGCTTATTTTTAGGACAGTTTTTGAAATGTAGTAAATATTTTGTATATGTGTTCCTAGTGTTTCTGCTTTGTGTTTGCCGCACCATTTTAGGGGACAGTAATGTTGGACACACTGTGACTTGGGCCCCCTGGTTTTCAGCCTAGACAAACTTGTGCATTAATCCCCCTAGTTATTGATTTGATCCAAGCAAGAGTTGCCCAGATTTCTTCCTTTGAATGGCCTACATTAATCCGGATGGATGTCTACATGCCAAAAGTAAATACTGATTGCTCTAAAATTATAAGTACTATATTATTTTCACACTATACCATGAGTGCAGCTTTTACACATCTGTTCTATGCAGTTTGTTAATTATGTCAAAATATAATTTCACACTCTTATGTGACCCTGTATTTTAGAAACTCTTAAGTATTTTGATCCCATTTTTTGGAAGGTGCTTGGGAGCCATTAGCTTTTCATCCAAGTGGAGCAGCCCAGTACCACAGATGAGAAGAACATTATTTTCTGCTCTGTTGTTCAGGATTAGTTTATATGGCATGAATTCAAATTATTCAAATTAGCCTTCTTGGCTTTGACTGGGGCACCGAAAGGTTGAAGAATGAAATTTGTGTTAAAATGCTATGAGAATACAGCATTACTGCAAAATGTAGATATTCTGATTTGCTTTGTTTTTTTCCTCTTGTCATTTCCTGCAGATTCGTGTCTTCCGTCCTCCTAATTATTCAGGAACGATTGCTTTGGCTCTGTTAGTTTCCCTGGTTGGAGGTCTGTTATATCTCAGAAGGAACAACTTGGAATTCATATACAACAAGACGGGATGGGCCATGGCTGCACTGGTATGACACACAGAATGCTGGCTGGCCGTGTTAATGCACTTGGAAAGTGCATACTCTCTTAAGAATACCCATCGTTTTTAGCATGTAATGAGACTGAGTTTAGAACTCATTCATTGAAGTAAAGCACAGTGTATACTGCATGATGATAATGGGACAAATATGTGTTATGCCAAGATCCTAGAGAAATGTACACCATATTACAGCATGTTTAAAGCAACTGTGACGTGAGACTGCAGCGCAGTAGTTTGTCGACGTACCAGTTTTCTGCAATCCAACCAGTGTCGTAATTCCTGTATTGCATCATAACATGCATTGGGTGGTGTTACATATTTGTTGTTACAAGAAGCAATGTCGGGGTGCACAGGAGTGTGCGCACACACATTTTCACTTAAGCAAAACATGAGAAGCCAAAAAAAAAAGAAAATAGATGTAAGATGAGGTAAATTTTATTGATCCCACAGTGGGGAAAATCACTTGTTGCAGCGGGAAGAGCCATACAGTAGTATTAAGAAAAGAAAATTATTTACTTTAAAGAAAGGTGACTAAAGTATATTGCAAGTTTGCTGGTGGGTGCATAAATACTAATGTGAACAGATTACGTGAAAAACTGAGTATAAGTGAGTTTATATATGTATAAGAATGTATAGATATGGTAAAAGTATTGCATAGGATACATTGCACAGTTGTGCATGTGATGAAGCACAAAAGGTGGCAGAAGACGTAGTTAACTGTGCAAAATCAGCAGGTGGTATGGTGCTAAAATCATTTTGAGGAATTATACAGTCTGGCTGCAGTTGGAATAAATGACATGCAGAGGCGTTCTGTTTTTCACCAAGGGTGCAGCAATGTATTACTGAAGGAGTTGCTTAAGGCTCCTGCAGCCTTGTGTAAGGGGTCAGAGGGGCTGTAATGTAATGTAATGATACACTGACCCACTGCCAGAGTTTCAACTAAGTCAGCCAGACTTGCATATAGAATTTATGTGAGCTGGAGATGCACATTTCCAATGTTTGAAATCACAAAAAGAAAGATTGGCGATTAACAAAACAAAAATCTACACACCTTGAAAGGACCAAACATCCAAGGTGTGCGGATAAAGGTAGGACAGACCCCAGATTGGCTGTGGAGAGGAAAAAATAGGAGGAGGCAAAAAAAAAAAAAAAAAAAGCACAGCACTTGAAATGCTAATGCATGCATGCCATCTATAATTTGTTCCCAGTGATTGATTTGATTGACTGACTGATTGATTCCTACCTCAGGCACGTATCTCGTATCTCATGTATTTTGTAGTAAAATGTATTTTCTTTTTTGTTATTATCCATCTGTCCCTCTCAGTTTAACACATTCTATCTGCATTTATCTGGTCACAGTGCATGAACTAATCAAATGTAGGAACTAATTAATCAAACCAAACAAATTGCATTTTTGTGCACACACAGTAATTATTCCAGTGATGCATATAGCGTAATAAAACATGGCCTTGCTATGTAATTTTTCTTTCTGTTGCTCTGCACCACAGATGAGACAACAGCGTTTCACACAGGTGTTGCAGCGCTGTAGCTCACAGCATTCTTTGCAACAGTGCACAGAGCAGATTGTGGCAGTCTCCATATCATGCACGCTTTGTTGTACACCTGCTCTGCATTACGTTGATACGCTTATAGAGCACAATCACATATTTTCCTGTAGTCTGTGGCTCAATCCACAACATGAGTTGGTTTTCTGTGCATCTTAATAATTTTACATTGCTACATTTATATTATATTATGTTATATTATGTTTCTACGTTTGATGTTCGTCATGTTTTGCTTACCGCCTCTTTTGTCTCTCACTTTCAGTGTGTGGTTTTTGCGATGACATCTGGTCAAATGTGGAATCACATCAGAGGTCCACCCTACGCCCACAAGAACCCCCAGAATGGACAAGTGGTATGAACCTTAGATTTATGGCTTCCTCGCTCTTCTATTTCTAAAATACACGTGACATATAACTTTGATGTGATTAACTGTCTCATTCTAGTTCCTTACCACATTTTCTTTGTAGTTTCTTATCTCCTTTAATTATCTGTTGACTTTGGTCTTGAATGATTTATCTGTTGATGCGCGAGTGTCTGTCTGTGTTGTTGGAAAATTGGAACGTATCACTGTGGTTTGATTGCGTGACCCCACAGGTCAGTCACCTTCAGCCCTTTTGGTCTGTCGTGTTCCTCCACATAAGAAAGTCGTGCTATGCAAACAGAACAAAGTGGACATTGACGTTGCTGTTGTTGTCGTCAAAGCCACAGTCCCACACTGGCAGCTTTTAGTTAATGGAGGGCGCTCGACTCCCACCGTAGAATATGGATGAGGTGATAACTGATGGACGTCTGAAATTATTGTTGCTGCTACTTTAGTTTTTTATTATTATTATTATTATTATTATTATTGTTTGTTACTGTTCAAAGCTATAAAACAAGCACAGGTTAGTAATAACAGATTTTACTGTACTATCTTCTACTTTGTTTTTTCCTGCACATATTCTTTCACTGTTGTGCAGTAACTCTTACCTCTCAAGAACACCGGACAAATCTGAGATGTCACATAAGTAAATGGTAAACATAGATGGACTGCATTTATATAGCGCTTTTCCATCTATATCACAAGCACAAAGCCCTTTACAATGATGCCTTACATTCACCAATTCACACAGACACACTCGCACACTGATGTCAGGGTGCTGCCATGCAAGGCGGTCACTTCACACCGGGAGCAACTGGGGATTAAGTATCTTGCTCAAGGGTCCATACTGATTGTCTGGCCAGACAGGGGTTTGAACCGAGGATCCTCTGGTCTGAAGCCCGCTACTGGACCAGTACCTCCCCACATTTTTCTTTCATCCACAGCACATCTTCATACCCCACCAAGTGCTTATCAGAAGCACAGTGCTGTGTTGCACATTTGTGCTTCTACAGTGGGTCAGTATTCTAAATAGTTACATTCTCCTCTTTCTTGTCTGTTTTCATTGTGTTTGTTATTTCCTCATGTGTTGTACTGCAGCCTACAAGCAAAGCTTTTCAGGCCAGATTGAAAGACATGGATTCATTATCAGCTGATAAATACTTTAGCAGCTCAGCCTCACTTCCTGTGACCCACTCATGATTGTGTCAGAGGTTTCCCAGAAATGAAATATTCTTTTTGATGTGAAATGAAGATTTTGATTTTCAACCTCTTGATTGCTTACTTCAGTGGCAGTGCAAAGCTTTTTAGCCAAAGTTTGTCAATTAACACGAACAGAAAATCACTCACTATAGCTTTTGTGACTTGAAAATGAAATAACTGAGGGTAGAAACTAGAGTGTTCAGTCCATCAGGCAGATGGTTTGTCTGTCTGCATGTTGCATCATTTTTACAAACCACCTGCATGTGAGCTTTGTCAGGCCACCTCCACTTAGGGATGAAACAAAAACCATCTGTTCTCACTTTATGTGGGGAAATGGGCAGATGCATTTTGCATTTTTTTTTTTCCATCATTATAAGATTTTTGTCATTACTGGTGGGTTGCAACCCTCCATGGCTGAAATAGTGTCCGTAACATTCAGTATGGATGTAGAACCAAAAAAAAGTGTACCTGGTTAACTGATGCTGCCATGCAGCCAACCAAAAGACACATAAGTGTTGCACAGGTGTTGGAACGTAGGCATTGGAATGTTAAGTTGTGGCTTTATTACAGATTTCACCCTCCACAGTCAACAGGAGCAGCCTTAGACTTGGTCCAAAAAAAAAACTTAGCAACTCCCTATTTACATTTGTTCTCTGAGTCTAATTTGGCCACAGTGTATTTAATGGTAGTGTTTCAGCATTAACCCAATCTACGACATGGTAATATTACACACTGTGGCCAGTTTAAGCTTAAAAAGGGAGGGCAGTGTACAAACCATGCTTTAATGTCTGCACCATTCAAATTGTTCAGTTGTAGTACCCACAGATTAAAGTTTCAGGTTAGTAACTGTGACAGCATTGTATTTAATGTAAACAGCCAACCTTGAACCTTCGTGTTCATGCGTGAACTTTGTCACGCCTGTCGATTGCGTCATTTGCTGGTAAGCAGCCTTTGTGTGAGGTCGTGTGTAGTATGCTTGGCAGATTTTCATTGCAAGGAAAAAGACGGAGCGACTGGAGCAGCGCTACTGCATCAAATTTTGCCAGAAACTGGGCGACAGCCAGGTGGAAACCTGTGGGATGCCCAGAGCATTGTCACTGAAAGCCTTCAGAATCTTCCGAATGGTTTCCACCTGGCTGTTGCCCAGTTTCTGGCAAAATTTGATGCGGTGCTGCTCCAGTTGTTCCGTCTTTTTCCTTGCAGTGAAAATCCGCCGAGCGCACTACACACGACCTCACACAAAGGCTGCTTACCAGCAAATGACGCAATCGACAGGCGTGAAAAAGTTCACGCGTGCGCACGAAGGATCAAGGTTGGCTGATACAAGCACACTTGATTCAAATCCATCATGTTTTTGCAAAAAATAAAAAGGTCCAATACTTTTCTAACAGACCTCATATACGAGGGCTGTCAATAAAGTATAGGTCCTTTTTATTTTTTTCAAAAACTATATGGATTTCATTCATATGTTTTTACATCAGACATGCTTGAACCCTCTTGCGCATGCGTGAGTTTTTCCACGCCTGTCGGTGACGTCATTCACCTGTGAGCACTCCTTGTGGGAGGAGTCGTCCAGCCCCTCGTCGGAATTCCTTTGTCTGAGAAGTTGCTGAGAGACTGGCGCTTTGTTTGATCAAAATTTTTTCTAAACCTGTGAGGCACATCGAAGTGGACACGGTTCAAAAAATTAAGCTGGTTTTCAGTGAAAATTTTAACGGCTGATGAGAGATTTTCACGTGATACTGTCGCTTTAAGGACTTCCAACACAGCGGGACGTCGCGCAGCGCTCCGAGGTGCCGTCGTCAGCCTGTTTCAAGCTGAAAACCTCCACATTTCAGGCTCTATTGATCCAGGACGTCGTGAGAGAACAGAGAAGTTTCAGAAGAAGTCGGTTTCAGCATTTTATCCGGATATTCCACTGTTAAAGGAGATTTTTTTAATGAAAGACGTGCGGACGGGTCCGCGCGTCGGGACGCAGCCGGCGCGGTGCGGCGGCACAGGAAAAACACCTCCGTGTTGATAACCATTTGTAAAATCCAGGCGGCTTTTGATGGCTTTCAGTGGAGTGAGTATATGAGAAATTGTTTAACAGCTGGACATGTTCCAACTTGTCCTTAAGGCTTCCAACAGAGGTGTTTTTCCTGTGGCGGAGCATCGCAGCGGCTGCGAGCCGACGCTGCAATCCGCCCGCACGTCTTTCATTAAAAAAAATCTCCTTTAACAGTGGAATATCCGGATAAAATGCTGAAACCGACTTCTTCTGAAACTTCTCTGTTCTCTCATGACGTCCTGGATCAATAGAGCCTGAAATGTGGAGGTTTTCAGCTTGAAACAGGCTGACGATGGTGCCTGGGAGCGCTGCACGACGTCCCGCTGTGTTGGAAGTCCTTAAAGCGACAGTATCACCTCAAAATCTCTAATCAGCCGTTAAAAGAGGAGGAGGCGACTGCGTGTCACCAGCTGGACATGCCAGAACATGTCCTGTGAGGCTTCATCACGGTGTTGCTTTGCGCCATGCGGCTCCACCGCGACGTGCGGAATTCCTCCACTCCTCTTTCCATGACAAAAACTCCTGTAACAGTGGAATGTGCCGTTCATTTCCAAACTGGACGCTGTGTTTTATCCGGGACGTCCTCTGACTAGCACAGGAATTGCGGAAGACATGGACATCAGCACTTTTTCGGCACATTGAGACAGACGTGCGGAGGAATTCCGCGCGTCGCGGTGGAGCCGCATGGCGCAAAGCCACACTGTGATGAAGCCTCACAGGACATGTTCTGGCATGTCCAGGCTCATCCACAATTTCTCGGTTAGTAACACGACTGAAAACCCACCGACAGCCGTCTGAAAGCCATCTCAAAGCCGTCCTGTGAGACCAACACGGAGGTGGTTTTGTCCCGCGCCATGAACGGCACGGTGGCGCATCCGTCTGCTTTTCTTTCAATGAAAAAAACTCCTTTAACAGTGTAATGTGCTGAAAAAGTGCTGATGTCCACGCCTTTTTCCTTTTTTGTGGAAGTCAGATGACGTCCCGGATCAAGAAAACCTTCACGTTGGAAATGATCTGGTTGATTCAGCCTGTCAATCGGCGCTGGGAGCGCGGCGCGCTCTCAACAGTTGAGGGTCGTCCTTAAAGCGGCAGTAACACTCCTTAATCTGTGTAATCCCCACAGAATCGTCCCTGAAAGCCATATTAATTTTCCGAACGGTGTCCACCTGGAGGTCTCTCACAGTTTCTGGAAAAAATTTGATGCAGCAAAGCTCCAAATCGTTCAGGCATTTATTCGCAATAAAAAAATGAGAGGGGTGGACCAGTGCTCACACAAAGCCTGCTCACAGGCGAATGAGGCAACCGACAGGCGTGAAAAAACTCACGCATGCGCGCGAAGGTTCAAGCTTGGCTGATGCAATCACACGTGATTCAAATCCATATGGTTTTTGCAAAAAATAAAAAGGTCCGATACTTTTTGGACAGACCTCGTATAAACCTGAGTAAAGCATACGCAGACTTGAAACGTCTGAAGAAAGAAGAAAAGAAAAATAAACATAAAATATAACCAAATGAAAGCAATATGTCAATAGTGTAAAAAAAAAAAAGAAATATATAAGAACATAGGAGCAAAATAGGTTGCATATAAAACAAAGAGAAACGTACATACAAAACTGGATATTTCCGTGGCAGTGGATATTGCACAGAAAACAAATATTACACTCATTTCAAGTGTAACATGTGACATGGCTATTTGGTTCCAGTGGTTCTGTATCACTAGCATGAGTCGCAGCTGGCTCATACTATTCAAAATAAATAATAAATTTTAATATTGCAGCATCGAATATCTGCTTGCCCCTTTCCCCACATGAATTAAGTGGTGACACACAAAAGAATAAGATAGGCACAATGACAATAACCGTGACAAATGCCGCCAAAAATGGTGTCTACACCAACTGGAGGGACAGTAACAACGAAGGTGAAGAGAAAGAAAAAAAAAAAAAATAGGTGGGTACAGTGGTTTTAATAATCCTAGAAAGGTGCAGTTTTACATGAGTTACAATTCCTCATCACACAGTCTGAGTTACATGGATGTTTGTGGGAAATCTGTAAATCTATGTATGTGCATGCAAACAAATGACGTGCCCACTACAGTTTGCCAGAAGCAACATGGGTGGCTTGAGACTAGATTTGATGAGTTTTCTTCTGTTTCATAAAATCTTTCTCCACCCTGAAGGTGAGAGTGGTGGTTCAACAGAGAAGAAAAACTGCACAATGCACAATTTCTCCAGTCAAAGCTGAAAAAGGCTGTAACTCCTTTCGGCGTAGGTTTGGGTGGCTTGGTGGAACTCATTCGTTTCCTTCTTGCATGGTAGCCAGTGGTGGGCACAGCTAACCAAAAAGTTAACGCCGATGACCATTAATCCGATAACTGAAAAGTTATCTTTTATGAGGCTAAACCGATGAACTACAAAAAAAATTATCTTTATTACAGATAACCGGTAATTTTTAGTATTGATACGGACGCGACCACATCAGATTTCACTGTCAGCCTCTTATAAACCAGTTTCACTTTCACTTTTCACGGCTGGGTAAATTCAAGGATCACAAACACATAAGAATGAATAAAAAAATAAAACCCCAAACACTGTGATCATCTTTCAAAAGCAGTAAAACACAGTATTAGAAGTCACAGTTTATCTCAGTATTAGATACATCGTCATTTACGAACTAAAAAGCTGCTGCTTTTTTCACACGCTTTGAACTTTGCAGCTCAAACAACTGAAATACGTTCATTAATGCATTGACTGGCAGAGTAAAAGACACGTAGTAAATATAAATTCTTACCCTTAGTTTCAGTGGGATTCATCTGAATAAATAATCCACAGAAAGCGTCTCTTTTTTTTTTAATCAAAAACCATGTCTAAACATGAAGAAAAGTCCCTCTGTACTCACAGCTGCGCTGTGAGAGCTCCTCTCCCCCAACGAGTCTTGGCGATTAAATTATATTATTAAATTATATCTGCCAGAAAGAAATAAAATAAAATAATGTTAAAGTTAGTCCTTTTTGTTTTGTGTCAAACGGACTCACTCACTGTAACGTCCAAAGTGAACCTGAACTGCACTATCCACAATGCTCCGTGCATCGACCGGCCAATCACATTTTGCGCTTAATGATGTTGTCATCAACAAGCGACAGGCAGCCAGTCTGCTACAAACAACAGATGGACTAAAATGTTCGATGTTAGGGTTTACAAATGTTTTTTACCGTTAAACTTTGTTCACTTTACCAGCAAAAATAATGTTATCGGACTGACAGTTATCGGAACGATATTTAAGATAATTGGTCCGATGATGGTTTTAAAACTTATCTGAAAAGTTAATCCACTAGCGAAAACATTAGCTTCGATAATTATCTGTTATCGGGTTAGCTGAACTGTGCCCACCACTGCTGATAACTGAGTATTTCAAATCAAATCAATTTTATTTATATAGCGCCAAATCACAACAAACAGTTGCCCCAAGGCGCTTTATATTGTAAGGCAAAGCCATACAATAATTACGGAAAAACCCCAACGGTCAAAACGACCCCCTGTGAGCAAGCACTTGGCAACAGAGGGAAGGAAAAACTCCCTTTTAACAGGAAGAAACCTCCAGCAGAACCAGGCTCAGGGAGGGGCAGTCTTCTGCTGGGACTGGTTGGGGCTGAGGGAAAGAACCATGAAAAAGACATGCTGTGGAGGGGAGCAGAGATCAATCACTAATGATTAAATGCAGAGTGGTGCATACAGAGCAAAAAGAGAAAGAAACAGTCAGTGCATCATGGGAACCCCCCAGCAGTCTAAGTCTATAGCAGCATAACTAAGGGATGGTTCAGGGTCACCTGATCCAGCCCTAACTATAAGCTTTAGCAAAAATGAAAGTTTTAAGCCTAATCTTAAAAGTAGAGAGGGTGTCTGTCTCCCTGATCCGAATTGGGAGCTGGTTCCAGAGGAGAGGAGCCTAAAAGCTGAAGGCTCTGCCTCCCATTCTACTCTTACAAACCCTAGGAACTACAAGTAAGCCTGCAGTCTGAGAGCGAAGCGCTCTATTGGGGTGATATGGTACTATGAGGTCCCTAAGATAAGATGGGACCTGATTATTCAAAACTTTATAAGTAAGAAGAAGAATTTTAAATTCTATTCTAGAATTAACAGGAAGCCAATGAAGAGAAGCCAATATGGGTGAGATATACTCTCTCCTTCTAGTCCCTGTCAGTACTCTAGCTGCAGCATTTTGAATTAACTGAAGGCTTTTCAGGGAACTTTTAGGACAACCTGATAATAATGAATTACAATAGTCCAGCCTAGAGGAAATAAATGCATGAATTAGTTTTTCAGCATCACTCTGAGACAAGACCTTTCTAATTTTAGAGATATTGCGCAAATGCAAAAAAGCAGTCCTACATATTTGTTTAATATGCGCATTGAATGACATATCCTGATCAAAAATGACTCCAAGATTTCTCACAGTATTACTAGAGGTCAGGGTAATGCCATCCAGAGTAAGGATCTGGTTAGACACCATGTTTCTAAGATTTGTGGGGCCAAGTACAATAACTTCAGTTTTATCTGAGTTTAAAAGCAGGAAATTAGAGGTCATCCATGTCTTTATGTCTGTAAGACAGTCCTGCAGTTTAGCTAATTGGTGTGTGTCCTCTGGCTTCATGGATAGATAAAGCTGGGTATCATCTGCGTAACAATGAAAATTTAAGCAATGCTGTCTAATAATACTGCCTAAGGGAAGCATGTATAAAGTGAATAAAATTGGTCCTAGCACAGAACCTTGTGGAACTCCATAATTAACCTTAGTCTGTGAAGAAGACTCCCCATTTACATGAACAAATTGTAATCTATTAGATAAATATGATTCAAAGCACCGCAGCGCAGTGCCTTTAATACCTATGGCATGCTCTAATCTCTGTAATAAAATTTTATGGTCAGCAGTATCAAAAGCAGCACTGAAGTCTAACAGAACAAGCACAGAGATGAGTCCACTAATAAAGATAGATTGATCATATTTAAAATCGAAGCATTAATTAATGGTAGGGCTTCCTTGAGCAGCCTGGTAGGAATGGGGTCGAATAGACATGTTGATGGTTTGGAGGAAGTAACTAATGAAAATAACTCAGACAGAACAATCAGAGAGAAAGAGTCTAACCAAATACCGGCATCACTGAAAGCAGCCAAAGAGAACGATATGTCTTTGGGATGGTTATGAGTAATTTTTTCTCTAATAGTTAAACTTTTATTAGCAAAGAAAGTCATGAAGTCATTACTAGTTAAAGTTAAAGGAATACTCGGATCAATAGAGCTCTGACTCTTTGTCAGCCTGGCATACAGTGCTGAAAAGAAACCTGGGGTTGTTCTTATTTTCTTCAATTAGTGATGAGTAGTAAGATGTCCTAGCTTTACGGAGGGCTTTTTTATAGAGCAACAGACTCTTTTTCCAGGCTAAGTGAAGATCTTCTAAATTAGTGAGACGCCATTTCCTCTCCAACTTACGGGTTATCTGCTTTAAGCTGCAAGTTTGTGAGTTATACCACGGAGTCAGGCACTTCTGATTTAAGGCTCTCTTTTTCAGAGGAGCTACAGCATCCAAAGTTGTCCTCAATGAGGATATAAAACTATTGACAAGATAATCTATCTCACTCACAGAGTTTAGGTAGCTACTCTGCCCTGTGTTGGTATATGGCATTGGAGAACATAAAGAAGGAATCATATCCTTAAACCTAGTTACAGCCCTTTCTGAAAGACTTCTACTGTAATGAAACTTATTCCCCACTGCTGGGTAGTCCATCAGAGTAAATGTAAATGTTATTAAGAAATGATCAGACAGAAGGGGGTTTTCAGGGAATACTGTTAAGTCTTCAATTTCCATACCATAAGTCAGAACAATATCTAAGGTATGATTAAAGTGGTGGGTGGACTCATTTACATTTTGAGCAAAGCCAGTCGAGTCTAATAATAGATTAAATGCAGTGTTGAGGCTGTCATTCTCAGCATCTGTGTGGATGTTAAAATCGCCCACTATAATTATCTTATCTGAGCTAAGCACTAAGTCAGACAAAAGGTCTGAAAATTCACAGAGAAACTCACAGTAACGACCAGGTGGACGATAGATAACAACAAATAAAACTGGTTTTTGGGACTTCCAATTTGGATGGACAAGACTAAGAGTCAAGCTTTCAAATGAATTAAAGCTCTGTCTGGGTTTTTGATTAATTAATAAGCTGGAGTGGAAGATTGCTGCTAATCCTCCGCCTCGGCCCGTGCTATGAGTGTTCTGGCAGTTAGTGTGACTCGGGGGTGTTGACTCATTTAAACTAACATATTCATCCTGCTGTAACCAGGTTTCTGTAAGGCAGAATAAATCAATATGTTGATCAATTATTATATCATTTATTTATTATTATCATTATCATGTAATGAGGGGATGGCAGGGGGAGAGAAGCTGCAGAGAGGTGTGTAAGACTACAACTCTGCTTCCTGGTCCCAACCCTGGATAGTCACGATATTTGATAACTGCCATCTGTAGACCAATTTACTACACAGTGCCATGTTGTGTGCATGTCTTAAGGATGGGTGTAAATTCATTACAAGACAAGTTATGTCCGCCAAGGACGTAATAACTTCATAAAAATGTAAAATGTGTGCAAGCCCTTTGATACCCCACCATTTGTGCGAGTATGAGTTTGTGTGTGAAAGTCTATTTGATTGGTGTGTAACCTGTGCTAAGGTTTTTTTTTTTCTTTCTTTTAATTTTAATTTCAGTTCTGGACTGAAGGTCCAGTGGGCTTATACTGTGGGTTACCTGTCCTTTGGCAGCATCATTGTCACCATGTGTAAACATCTTCTTAGAGACCACTGAATCAGTGAAGCTGAAATTTGTTGTGCTTCTCCCTATCCATGAGGACACCAAAGTTTATTTGAGACATTCTGATCAGATTTCAAATATTGCCACCATGGTGGCCATCCTGAAAATTGCATATATGGTGATTTGTCAGCCATTTATGTAGAATTTAAGGTGAACTTTGCAACATGGGTAGCAATCAGTGTGCCCAAAAATGAAATCTGATGTTTTTTGCAAATTTTTAGCTCACCTGGACCAAAGGTCCAGTGGGCTTATGTCGTGGGTTGCCTGTCTTTCAGCTGCGGCAGCGTGTGTAAACATCTTCTCCAAAACTGCTGATCCAGTGAGGCTGAAACTTGGCATAAATGTTCCATCCTATAAGGACACCAAAGTTTGTTTGAAACATTCCAATCCGATGTCAAACATGGCTACCATGGCGGCCCTATTTAAAATGCCACTTTGAGCCATTGGTCAGCAGTTTGTAAAGATTTTAAGCCAAAATTTGATACAAGGATAGCAAGTCAGTAGTTCCAAAACATAGCCGCCAGATTTTCAAGATTTTTTTATTTATTTATTTGTTTATTTTTACCTTGAGACAACCTTTGGAGTTTGGCCATGCCCACTTTTCTAGCTGAAACTGTGATGTGTCATCCATGTGAGCTAGAGTGCATGTGGCACTATTTATTTATTTATTTTTGTAATCCTTCATTTTCTTTTTTTGCCAGCTTTTTCTACCATGTGTTTCTTCCTCTTCTCATTCTTTTATGTTCCCATTTCATCTGTCCTGTACCCCTTCTCATTCTGTCCTCCTTTTCATACTTCACATCCTTCTGTCTTTGATTTCCAGTACGGCCTTTTTCTTCATCTTCATGGCTTTTCCTGTAATACCCCCTTGTCATTCGCTGACACCTCTGTCCATTGTTGCACAGTGTAATAGCCCTGATATGTGCTGTTAGCTACTTTGAAGCGATTAGTGCACTCCTTTTCATCTGCTGCTACTTTACTCTTTCTTCCGTGCCCTGTCTTTCGTAATGACCGAGTAGAGCCAGGAGGGCGGCATTAATGATTTGACCTGCAGTAGCCAAGTGTTGAAACAGCATTTTGGAATAAAGACAAATTAATTACCTAACTGTGGGGAGCAATAGCCATAGGCATCAAGTTGAGTTAAAATGCAAAGGTGAGTGGATCATGAAATATTTATTACAAGTATGCAGAAAACAAATTGAGAGGCAGTAAGGCTCAACCCTTAGGCTTGAGACTTGTGGTTGTTTATACAAATTTGAAGAATCATGGTTTACGGTTTTAGTATGATGCAATAGCAGCTTTTGGGACAAGTGAAGGTTGCAGCTGGAAATTAAACCGTCTATTTCCGTCAAAGGCATAAATGTCCTGTGTGTTTGTGCTGTTTAGAGGTGCCTGTAGCACACACCACCTAACTCGCCACTATCCACAACAGACGCATCTCACCACGGTTTGTTGAGTGTTTTGGTGTTCAGAACACTCACCGCTCAACTTCAGTCATCACTAACACACCACACAAACACACACAAGCCATCTGTCTCAGGTTGAACAGCACCAGGTTGTTCAGAAACCCCAAATCTATGATGACATGTAAAGAAAAAGAGAGAGAGAGAGAGAGAGAGAGAGGGGGGGGGGGGAAATTTGATTATAAATATTCTGCAGGAAGCAGCAGACAATGCGCTTTGTTAAACACTATTGAACCCCACACACATACATGACGTGTAAGTGCAGCGATCATTCATTGGCATTCACTGCCGGTGAATATAGCTCAGCAATGGTTGCCACTAACGCATCGCACACACTCCTTCTGTGTAAGAGGGGCTTTATGCTGCATTTACACATAGGCAAGACGCATTACAAATGTCATATTTGCGTCATTCTTAGCACATTCCTGACATTCTTAACATGACTTAACGCATCTGAATAGGTTTCTTAATAGTGCGTGTTGGTGCATTATATTCGTGATTTTGATGGAGCATGTTTTTGGCCGTCAAAAAATCTTCCACGAATGTCACGCACCACCCTCATTTCGCCTCATGTCTTGGAGGTCGCAACTGAGCTTGTTGATGCATCTTGATGAGTGGTGATACTTAATAGAGCACGACAGCGTTCTTCTCTGACGTGCACACAATTAAACCCTACTGTCCCGCATTCAGTTTTATTGCTGCAATATGCTGAAGAAGGACAGTGACGCCAGGTCGGCTAAATGTCTCGTTCCAATGCTCCTCAGTGCGCTCCTCCAGGTGTTCCACCTGCTGCATGTGCCTGATGTTTAGGAAAACAGGAGAGACAAAAGCCACGTGGACCCACACATCTGGCTCTCTCCATCTCCTCTTCCTCTCTGCGGCACTCCATGGCACAGAGCCCAACAAAGCATGAAGTCACAAAGTTCTTCTGCTGTGGATTTTGAGGAGCAAACTGGAGCAATCTGAATTGTTCAGCAACTGACGTTTGGTTGAATATGTGTGTGTGTGGGGGACACAGTTCACCTCATTCACAACGTGACAGAACTTAACAATGCACTGTTACGCGGAACAGTATTCTTGACCGTGCGTAATGGTTCCTGATAATTCTTCAGCAACACATGCCATTAATCGTAATGCATGGTAACAGGTTGCAGCAGTTCCTGAGCACACCTGACACCTCTGCCCCAAATCATCACATTTTTGATCAGCGGCCAAGAATGTATACTTTGTGGCATTCATGACTTGCCGTCGTTATGTGTAAACACAGCTTAAGACTACATCCGAATATGCATACTAGCTTACTACATAGTAGGCAAAAGCAGTATGTCACAATCTGTAGGATATCCACATACTCTGTAGTGGTTAGTGGTTGTCAAATGGTACCCAACTGGTCCACTACCTCCATGGTTTGCAAACAGAAGTGGGGCAGTGGCATCCTACAAATATACATTTATTAAGTATCAGGGATGTGATTGGAAAAAAAAAAGTTACTAAAGGCTAAAGAGAAGTTGGTGGGGCATATGTTGGTATGTGGATATGTGTCAGCTGTAAACTTTGGGTTCAAAGGACAGGAAAGATCGCAGCGGCATAGTAAGGGTAAATTGTGTCCATAGTACTCCCTTACTTACTGCTAAAATGTACTACAGTAACTGTTGGGTAGTAGATTCCAAACCAACTTTAGTACATACTGAGTATGTACTAACTTGTAAGAGTTTGATGCCTGTAGCAGTCTTTCAGGTTTGTCATTGTGAGATTGCAACCACTGCAACAGACGCGTCTTCAATAATCTCATGAACAATACATGTACAACATTTATTTTTACTTCCATGTCCATCTGCTGTTCTGTAGGTGACCAAAATAGCACAAAGAGTGTTTACATTGGATCCTTTATCCTGGTAAACGACCCTAATCTTTCTTCGCCCCTTCCTCGCTTTAGAAAAGTTTCTCTATCATCTTCCTTCTGATGCTGTTTTTAAATCCCGCTTTTCCCCTCGATCCTATGACAGCAAATATCTTGAGCTGCGGAGATGAAATTGAAAAGATACCTCTTATCTTTCCTCCTCTCTTTTCTCTTGTCATCCTACTTCTTCTCACCTCTCTCTCTAATCTCCCACTCTTTTCTCTCGTCCTCCCACTGTCTCTCCAGACAGTGTAATTCCTTTAAAATGATGAGCGACTGAGGCCAGATAGACTATATTGAAAGGATTTGTCAACTGACGAATGGCCACAACCAAGGAGATGAAATTGTAGCAAGCTTCTCACTGTGCAGCCAAGAAAATAATGCTACTTCATTGTTGCTCACACACACACACACACACACACACGGATATGCACGCATAATTGGACATGGGCACAAATGTGCTTTTATAAGCACACACTTGTATTGTTAGGGCTCATTTATACAAGCTTGTAGCCATGTGACATATTCCTGTGACCGTTCCAAGTGTTCTTTGTACATGTACTCTGAGTTAACGTGACACATCTGTGAGGTGAAATAGCCACTTGAACTTTAGGTGCAGTAGAAATACATTCAGAGTACAGAGAAGAAGCAGTGTTCAACTAGAACAGCAGCAGTGTCATAAAATTTTGAAGACAAACTTTGGAAATGTGTCTACAATAACCCATGTTTATGTGATATCAAAACCGTTGCACAGATGTTCTTGTCAGAATACTTGGCGTGAGACTTTTTATACCCTGGTGTTCGTCAAGTGAAAACCACCAACCACATCTTAGCTGTGTGAGTACAACCAAAAATATTGTTTGTGTCCAGCTTGTTTTACAAAGCATTTGTTTTTGCTGACCGGGCTGCTCTTTGAACATTTGCAGGATCCTCAACAAATTGCTGGACATCATACATGACCTATAAACTGGTGTTGTGTGAGTGCCTGATTTCTTCTTGACTTTAGTCACTCATCAGGCTGTGTTTTTCTCCTATAGTCTGAGTGTGTTGGTTTGTGATGGTACTGGATAAAGAGGAAGATCCAGACTTTCATCGACTTCCTGGATTTGGCCATCAGACATGTATCTGTATGTGCTTAACTTGTTTCTAACTGGTGGTCTAATGCAGCAAATGGATGTCTTTGGAAGATTTTGTTTTGATATTGCTGAATTGACTGTCTGTCAAACAATCAGTTACTCAGGGAGACTTGGCTACAACATTTTGGCCATGCTGCATGCAGTTTGATCAGTGTTGACCCCAGCAACTAGAAAAGGCCAAGGAAACACCCACTTTTCTGGCGAGGCCAGTAGAAGCAACTATGAAGAAGTGGATCTGGACAGGTTGTCTGCCTGTGTGGTTGCCATCGAGGACCCAGGGAGGTTTAGTTGTGTGGTGAATGTGGCCACACGTAACAGAAGCACGTTTCCAGACCTGACCTGATTTTATTTTTCTTTACCTTGAGAATACACAATATTGTGTAAAAGATTGTCCCATTCTTGATTCCTTTTATATTTGTCACACTTGAAAGCATCAAATGTTCATACAGAATTTAAGATGAAGCAGACATTTTCTGAGTCAACACAAATCACATTTTGAAATTGCATTTATTATATTACATTTATCATCTAACCCCTTCCTCAACAATGTGTGTGTGCGCACACATACCATTACACCGCTGTTTATTAACATATAAATTGCTATCTAACTCCTAATATAAGTCACAGAACCTCCCAAGCTAGTTAAAAAGTATTATAGCATGGAAAATACAGTATGTAATATTTTCAGATTCTTTAGACAGAATGCTTGATGAGTGAAAAATGTCTAAAAAGCAGTTTATTACGGCTCACGGATGATGGTACTTCACACAGTTTGAAGTGTAATAATGCTGCATTTAATAAAATCACAGTTTTTGTGTTCACAACTTTGACTGTCACCAGAAACATGAATGCAGCTGAACTGGATAATTTCCTATTTTAATACTTAAAATGAGTAATCACAGAGCGTTAGAGGAGACACAATGTCACTTTGTACCACCTGAGTGTCTGTGTGGGTATTAATTTAGAAAGCAAGGGAAGGAGAAACAAAAGTAACTTACTATTGCTCCACTGTGGCCTGAGAATTTATGTTTAAATGTGGCTTTCTTTCTGTAATTAAGAACAACTCTGCTTTTTACCACAGCAAGTAAAACCAACATGCTTTTGTCGATGTACTGTAGCCCTTTTCCATTCACTGCCATTATGCTGCTGTTTAAATGCTCTTGTACATATTAAAAAAAGTCCCAATATGTCATCATGTTTACCATGGTCCCTATGCTATGTCACCCTGTTGTAACACGTGGAGAATGTGGCTTGGCATTGCCTTGCTGAAATAAGCAGGGACATCCCTGAAAAAGACGTTGCTTGGATTGCAGCATGTGTTGCTGCAAAACTTGAATGTACCTTTTAGCATTGATGGTGCCATCACAGAGGTGTAAGTTGCCTATGCCATGGGCACTAACACACCCCCATACCATCATAGATGCTGGCTTTTGAACTGTGTGCTGGTAACAGTCTGGATGGTCTTTTACCTCTTTTGTTCGGAGCACACAATGTCCATGATTTCCAAAAACAACTTGAAATGTGGACTCATCAGACCACAGCAAACTTCCAATTTGCATATGTCCCTTTCAAATGAGCTCAGGGCTAGAGAAGGCGGCGGCGTTTCTGGATGTTGTTGATGTATGGCTTTTGTTTTGCATGGTAGAGTTTTAAATTGCACTTGTAGATGTAGCGACGAACTGTGTTAACTGACAGTGGATTTCTGAAGTGTTCCTGAGCCCACGCTGTAAGATCCTTTACACAATGATGTCAGTTTTTAATGCTGTGCTGCCTGAGAGATCGAAGGTCAAGGGCAATCAATGTTGGTTTTCGGCCTTGCCGCTTACGTGTAGAAAGTTTTCCAGATTCTCTGAATCTTCTGATTTTATTATGGACGGTAGATGATGGAATCCCTACTTCCTTGCAATTGAACGTTGAGAAACATTGTTCTTAAACTGTACTTTTTCACACAGTTGTTTACAAAGTGATGATCTTCGACCCATAAATGGACTGCATTTATATAGCGCTTTTCCATCTGCATTAGATGCTCAAAGCGCTTTACAATTATGCCTCACATTCACCCCAATGTCAGGGGTGACCCATCTTTGCTTGTGAACTGCTGAGCCTTTTAGGGATGCTCCTTTTATACCCAATCATGACACTCACCTGTTTCCAATTACCCTGTTCACCTGTGGAATGTTCCAAACGTGTTCTTTGAGCATTCATCAGCTTTCCCTGCCTTTTGTTGCTTCTGCCCAGCCCTTTTGAAATGTATTGCAGGCATCTATTTCAAAATGAGCAAATATTTGCACAAAAACAAAAAAGTCTATCAGTTTGAACATTAAATATCTTGTCTTTGTGGTGTATTCAGTTGAATATAGGTTGAAGAGGATTTGTAAATTATTGTATTCTGTTTTTATTTACATTTAACACAACGTCCCAACTTCATTGGGATTGGGGTTGTAGTTTGGACTATCTGTGATTGAATGTTATAAGGTAAAAACAGCAAGAATGGAGACAAAGGTCAATATTGTGTGGGCCGCCAGAAGAGGAGGTACTGCTGGCCCACCACCAGAGGATGCCCTGCCTGAAGTGCGGGCTTCAGGCACGAGAGGGCGCTGCCGCCCCACAAGAGCGGCCGGGGTGACAGCTGTCACTCATCGGCTATGACAGCTGTCACCAATCATCTACTCCTCACCCCTGATAAAAGCAGGACGACACCTCCACCACGTCGCCGAGATATCGTTCTTCCAAGGAGGTAACTCTCTCAGCCTGAGAATTCCTAAACGTGGTTTTCAGTTGATACATTGTTGCAGCTGTCTTCCCGAAGGACCGGCGTATGCTGCGACTGCTTCGCTCTGCATTCCACCAGATAAGTAATTAGACAGGAGCTGCACGAGCGTGTGATTAGAGGTGGAGGTGGAATAACCACCATCCTTGTTACGGGGTGTACACACACCCACACCTGACTGTTTTTGCTCTTCGCCAGCAGTACCAGATCCGACACGCGGAGACGGTGGCCACCTGGGGAACTCGGGACCTGGTGGCTCCAGTATCCTCCTAGTTCGTTGGCGGAGGAAATCGTGTGGTTCCGGTTCTTCTCCAGACGGACGTCTCCTATCGTCGAGCCTGCCCACACGACACCTTTATTAATTGACTTTGTATTCATTCTATAATCTGCTGTGTGTAGTTGTGGCATTCACAACAGTAAAGTGTTCAAATTTAACTTCTCCTATTGTCCGTTCATTTGCGCCCCCTGTCGTGGGTCCGTGTCACTACACTTTCACAACAGTCAATTTCAGTTTGTACAGAGGTCAATATATGGCCATCGGGTATTGCGAAGACTTTGTGTCTGTCCGTACATCCGTCCATCTGTCTGTGCTCGCCATAAATCCATTCGTATTACTGCCAGGGTCTTCAAATTAACAGGGACAATTCTTGGGACACAGACCTTGGACAAGTTCAAAGATGCCTAACCTTGACCTATTTTAAGTGGTCAAAAGTTCACATTCTCTTTCCTACATTTATGCCCGTACGGCCGAGGGAATTTAGCACTGTGCTATATTTAAAATATAAAATGCAGTGCTAAAGTACCGTCATCAGTATGAGCAGTTAATCATTGAAATAGTGTGTCGAAAGAATGACCTTGTTGTTGGTCATTCAGGATGGCCAGTTTCCAAAGACAGAAGGTGTCAAAGGTTTGGGATTAAAATGGAGTCAGATTCAAAGCGGAAACATACAGGTGCAATTCTGGATGATGAAAAATCAAAAGCACTACAAGTAACGATATAGACCTTACTGCCCATCAGACTAACGAGAGTCCCTGCCATATATATATATATATATATATATATATATATATATGACCCCGGGTCCGGGGTCCTTTGCTAAGGGGTATCCGGTCCCTGTACGACCGCAGCGGGAGCTTGGTTCGCATTGCCGGTAGTAAGTCAAACCTGTTTCCATTGCACGTTGGCCTCCGCCAGGGCTGCCCTTTGTCACCAGTTCTTCTCATTATTTTTATGGACAGAATTTCTAGGCGCAGCCAGGGTGTAGAGGGGGTCTGGTTTGGGAACCACAGAATCTCATCTCTGCTGTTTGCGGACGATGTGGTTCTGTTAGCTTCGTCAAATCAGGACCTTCAGCATGCACTGGGGCGGTTTGCAGCAGAGTGTGAGGCGTCCGGGATGAAAATCAGCACCTCCAAATCCGAGGCCATGGTTCTCGACCAGAAAAAGGTGCTTTGCCCTCTTCAGGTCGGTGGAGTGTCCTTGCCTCAAATGGAGTTGTTTAAGTATCTCGGGGTCTTGTTCACGAGTGAGGGACGGATGGAGCGTGAGATCGATAGACGGATCGGTGCAGCATCTGCAGTGATGCGGTCGCTGTGTCGGACTGTCGTGGTGAAGAGAGAGCTGAGTAGGGGGCAAAGCTCTCGATTTACCAATCGATCTACGTTCCGATCCTCACCTATGGTCATGAGATTTGGCTCATGACTAAAAGAACGAGATCGCGAGTACAAGCGGCCGAGATGAGTTTCCTCCGTAGTGTGGCTGGGCGCTCCCTTAGAGATAGGGTGAGGAGCTTGGTCACTCGGGAGGAGCTTGGAGTCGAGCTGCTGCTCCTCCACGTCGAAAGCAGTCAGTTAGGTCTGGGCGGGACCCGACTTCGGATAAAGCGGAAGAAAATGTATGTATGTATATATATATATATATATATATATATATATATTTTTTTTTTCCTCTTATTTGCACTATATATCCTTTACTCTAATCCAGTTACATTTTTTTCCACAAGTCTGATTGGTTAATCGTATGAGATTTCAGACTGTAGAATATTGAATGTGAGGTCGCAAAATATTCGACCGTTTCACATTTCATGCATTACTTCGTGCTCTGATCGCGCGCACTGCTACGCAGATGTCATTAATGGCGGTGTCAGCTCAGAGTGAGAGAAAGTCGTGTAGCGCCGACAATACCGAAATGGGTGATTGTAAGGTACCATACGAAGGTATTGATGTGGATTCTGATACAGAATTACCCTTTCACATTTGATGGATTTGATGGATTTTCATGTTTGGATTACGCTGCACCCTGACCGCTGTTGGAGCGATTCTGCCTCACGGTCAGCCTCACCTACAGAAAAATTAACCGTGCAAATGATGGAATCTGATTAAAATGGGAATAACCCCATTGTGTCTGATTTGTGAACCTTCATGCTGGATTACGTTCGCAAATATCTGTAAAACCCCTTTTTAAAGCTCAATTTGCGACCTTATAACCAGCATGAACGTCTGTAAATCATCAGACACAACAGGGTTATTCCCTAAATCAACAACAATTTCAGTTTATCAGCAGCACTGTGATGAGCTGTGCAGAGTCTGTTCAAATCACAGACAGCTCACCCCCCCCCCCCCCCCCCCCCCCCCCCCCATGGCTCTGCACACATTAGTCAAAACACCTGTTAAATACTTTTCTAACAGTAGTAAATCACTTTAAAGTGATTTTCAGGTGAAGACAGCAGTCGTGGAAACTGTTAAACTTTTGCGCTCCACAATCATTTAATTCCTAACTGTTGTTAATTAAACGCACACACATGTATGTTAATCATGTGAAACTGTGTCAAAAGCTTTAATTTATTACGTTTTTCATTCAGGTTTTAACTTTCAAGGAAACTCGTCTTGCTCACAGCAAGATTATTATTCATTATGTACTTAACAGAAATACCCCATTTTTACCTCTAGTTTTGTCTTAAGGGCCTTTCACATTGCATGCTTCACACGTGTCAGGCAACGACCACCATCACTTTAACGGGTAACATCAGACACTTCGCTTCAGAAGCAGCAAGGGGGGTGGAGATTGCTGCATCACACTCAGGCTGTTTCTACAACCTGAAAAAAAGTTGAGTGATCACCATCTTGAATTTGCGTTGCCTGAACCATAAAAAAAGCTTTAAAAAACAGCAGTAGAATGATTCTCCCATCACCCTGCTGGGAGAAGCTTTTTTTTTTTTTTTTTTTTTCTTTTCAGCTACTTTTCGGAGTGACGCCGACTGAGGGAGGATTGACGACTTGGTGGGATATCGATCGAACTGCGACAGCGGGCCGACCCGCATGGAGAAGCCAGCCTTCAGGCATCATCCCTGGGCAGACCGAGGCAGGCAGCCGGGGTGATGGAGCAAACCCACTCATTCCGAAATCTCCCACTTTTTGGATATATGTGAAGTCCCAGTTTGACCAGCGGAGCTTAGTTCTGCAGCTTTATCATGGTGAGAATAATATAAAAGTAAAACATCATGTTTACTGCATTGCTGTGAAGGTTTAGTGATCGGCTTAGCCTTTTAGCACAGTTGATTTGTTAATTTGTAAATGGTTCAGTTTTTTTATTATTATTATTATTTTTATTATTATTATTTGTACCAAATAAAGCTACATCTTTTTTCGGAGACCATAAAAGCTCAACTTTCAGTAACTTAAGTTTTTTTTTCCATAGTTTTTTTTCTGTTTATATATACGTATGAACTGCAATGTTTCTTTATATTTTCCGAAATATTTTTTATTTGTCCCAATCAGGAACATTTGCTGTGCAGACAACCTAAATACAGATGTGCTTCAAAAATTTCTATTGATGAGCTGAACACCATGAAGTCCAGTCGAAAGAAAACATCTCTGCTCTTCAAAATAGGAGAAAAGTGTCTTCAACAACACCACCAGAGAATTCAAAGCTGCAGGAGAGACCTTCATCTGTTCCCGAGAATCCAGCATAACGTCACCTGCTTCTAAATAAAAGGCTCTTTAAACAGCAACTATTTTATTATTTTTTAAAAAGCTGTTTCATTTTATATTAACAATAAATGAATGGATCATTAAAAATGTCCACGAAATCAAAGTCAAAAGACAGAAGCTCTCCCCTTATTGTGCACAATTTTAAAACATTCACAATCACTAGTCAAATTCATATTTTAGAAATGACCTGTCTGTCCTGATCACAACATTAAAGGCAATCACATATTTTGATGTAATTACAAGTTGAAATGACTCAATTAAAAAAAAATCAGTCAGGTTTATGTCACAGAAATCCTACTTTACAATCACACTGCAGTCATTGTTAAATTATCTCCTGTTGCATTTATAATAAACAATTGTATTTAATTCCAGTGTCTGTTTTTCTGGTTGAAATGAGATATGAATAATCTACCAGACTTTAAAAAAAATGTACAAATTTCCATGTTATTTTATTTGTCTAAAAATAAATGTCCAAGGTTACAGGTGGTTTTAATTTACAGATGAAGAAAGGTTTCTAAAGAACCTTTTATTTATTTAGCTATTTTAATTACATGTGTTCTAAACTTTGTTTTTAACAGTAATCAGAAAATTTGAGGTAAAAAACATTTGCAAGGATTTTTCTTCAGAAAACTGCTCGATAAATGAGCAGTCCTATAACACATTTCTGTTTTGTATAGATCAGTGGTTTCTGCACTGATGAGTTTTGTACAAATCAGTGGTTTCTGCCACTAGTCATCCATGTTTTGGCCCGACGCGAACTTTGACCGCGTCAGCCTGTTGACAAGCGTTTACCTCGGCTTTTGATGCAACACTTCTGACGCCTCTAAAAAGCAACACGTCTCATTGGAAATAATGCTTTTTAGACCAATTTGTGATGCTTCTGACACCTCCAACACGTCTGGTGTGAAAGGTCCTTTACATTCTTAAAAGGAGCTCCACCACACACACACACACACACACACACACACACTCTGACTCACTCACTCTTTCACTGGCCTTGGATTAACACTGTATTCTAAAAATCATAGACAAAAGAAAAAACCCTGCTCTGCATAGTGAATTTTTGCTACATCACACAACTCTTCCACCTTAATTGATGGAATAAAAAATGTTAAAATACACCTTTTCGCATCAACCATTCACACTGTATACGCGATGTGCCATTTTTCTAAAGTTCATATTTTCCAAAGTCTGTTATTGCAATCCTGAGCACCTCACATTTTTCCTCCTTCATGTGCCTCGCAATTTGGATTTTTCAGTGAATTCCATCCTGCCTGAAAAAAAAACCTCAGGGAAATGCTGAATTTATTTATTCATATTGTAAATTTGAATAATTACTGATAATAATGAATGCCATAGTTTTTTTTAAATGTTAGAACTTTTTACTGAAAAATATGTTATCACAGTTTATCCTTGAAAATGGCACACATCCATCTACATTTCATCATTAGAATATGCCATCACTTTTTTTTCCATTTCATTTGATGTCTGTAGATTCAAGAATTTGTCTTTTATTATGATATTTAAATAAATCAGTTGTAGGTACGTTATGAAAATTCAGTAAGGTATATCTTATATATTATATTCCAATTCTAAGGTGGAACTATGCCAGTATACAAAGCTGTATCTAAAAAGGAAGAGTAAAATAGGAGAGTAGAAAAGAGTAGAGTAGAGCCACTTAGGTGCCTGGTCTTGAGACATTCTCTTCTCTATCTATATTCTGAATCGAGCCATGTTTCATTGCCCGTTTGGTCCTGTTCCCTTTATGAATAAGATTTGTAGTTAACCTGCATGTGTAATTAAATGAGAGAGAAAGTGAATAATTGAGTGTGACTCTTGATCTTGCTCTTTCATTCATCTCCATGTGGAAAACAAACTAGTTCCGAGTGCCTTTACTCAAAAACTACCTTGATGTAGGTCTTTCTAATGAACACAGTAAACAGTATTGTTCACAAACACACAGCGGCTTACGGTTTTGTGCCGTAGACGTGTTCTAAGGCTCACTCACGCAGTCAGCACTGCACCCTAATGAATGGAACGCCTGCTCTCTAATCCATCAGATTAATTGGAAGCGCCTGGCCATGGATTGAGGAATTTTTCATCCCTCAGCACTGTTCTTACTTACATTGTTTGTCTGTTTTTTTTTTTTCATTGTTTTGAGGAAGTAAGATCCTGAGAACAGTGTCGAAAGAAAACTGTATAAATCAATGTTTGCTTAATTTTATTAATATCCATTGTGGAACACCAGTGCACCGTATAACAATTTGTTTGCCGAGCATTTCTTTCACCCCGTGTTCTTTAATCCGCCTCATCCACTCTTAGAGTACCTGATGTAGCAATAATTTCCTTTTGTGTCCTTTGAACATGTCCCAAAAAAGGGCGTCAGCTTGTCTCTTCCAATAAAGTTTGCATAATGAGTACTTGGTTAACCTTTGCAAATACTGAGGCATGTCTTTAATCACAGCTGTGCTATTTTCTCAAACCATAGAGCACATTTTTATCTGTATAGTTGTTGAACATTTTTACTAAATGTCAAGTCTAAAAAGATGTCCTTGCATTTCTGCTCATGTGAGGTCACAGACCTTTAGAGTGAGCTGATCCCACACAATTTAGGTCCGATACTACAGTGTGTCATTTCATTATTTAGTATGATGTTCGATCTACGATTTGTGCCCACATTTGTAGATAATGAAATTCTTTGATAGGGGTTACCAAGTCATCAATCTCTGTCAACTGGTCAGTGTTCATCATACCCCAATCCAGTGATGAACTTTTTAGAAGGGTTGAATGGTTTGAAAACAGAGCTGTGAGAGAATCTGTTGAGAAATACGGGAAGAAATCTTGTGCAAAATTGCTGCTAATTCCCTTCTCTGATAACAGTATAGGGCTTGGGCAGCAAAAAAGGTTAAGTAGGTGAGTGAGATAGTCTTTTCTGGCCCACTTATAAAACCAATAAATGCTATAATCTTTAACTCACCAAATTAAAATGAGCACATCCTGCAGACCCTGTAGCAGGATGTCATGGAGAAGGCGGAGCTGAGCCAGAAGGTGAGGCTCCGGATTTACCAGTCAATGGGGCAGCGCAGTCTCGTTTGAACCCCTGCGTGATATGGTAGGATTTGACCATTTCTGGGGACAGCCTGCCATTGTGCAACACAAACACATCACTTCACACAGCAAGACAGTGTGGCGTTTTGTTTTTGGCTGCAATAATCCCCAAAGCAGTCGTGACAAGTGCCGTTGTTTTCAGTTCCCAGTGGAGAAGGGAAGCGAAGGCAAACAGAGAGGTTGTATCGGTAAGTTTTAGCGAGATTTAATGTGAATAATGAGGAGTTGAAGGTGGACAGAGTAGCTGTGGTCACCTGTAGCAGTTCCTGCACAGCGTTTCCTCAACATGTTTGAGCTCCGGGTCATAAACTTATCACAACACATGTCCACTTTCCACCACATTTTCACTTTGTTTGTCATGTAATTTGCCCAAAAACTGAGAGAAAGTGCCATGTTTCTGATGGGGACAGACGAGTGAATGGACGATAATGAGGCTGTCCCTGGAAATATATTTTTTGTGTCATATGCTCTTTTGTTTAACCCCTTTATCACCCACCCTCAAATGGGATTACGGTGCCCAGTTCATGCTCCTATAGATATACGAGGTCTGTCAATAAAGTATAGGTCCTTTTTATTTTTTTCAAAAACTATATGGATTTCATTCATATGTTTTTACGTCAGACATGCTTGAACCCTTGTGCGCATGCGTGAGTTTTTCCACGCCTGTCGGTGACGTCATTCGCCTGTGAGCACTCCTTGTGGGAGGAGTCGTCCAGCCCCTCGTCGGAATTCTTTTGTCTGAGACGTTACTGAGAGACTGGCGCTTTGTTTGATCAAAATTTTTTCTAAACCTGTGAGACACATCAAAGTGGACACGGTTCGAAAAATTAAGCTGGTTTTCGGTGAAAATTTTAACGGCTGATGAGAGATTTTGAGGTGATACTGTCGCTTTAAGGACTTCCCACGGAGCGAGACGTCGTGCAGCGCTGTCAGGCGCCGTCGTCAGCCTATTTCAAGCTGAAAACCTCCACATTTGAGGCTCTATTGATCCAGGACGTCGTGAGAGAACAGAGAAGTTTCAGAAGAAGTCGGTTTCAGCATTTTATCCGGATATTCCACTGTTAAAGGAGATTTTTTTAATGAAAGACGTGCGGGTGGATTGCAGCGTCGGCTCGCAGCCGCCGCGACGCTCCGCCACAGGAAAAACACCTCTGTTGGAAGCCTTAAGGACAAGTTGGAACATGTCCAGCTGTTAAACAATTTCTCATATACTCACTCCACTGAAAGCCATCAAAAGCCGCCTGGATTTTACAAATGGTTATCAACACGGAGGTGTTTTTCCTGTGCCGCCGCACCGCGCCGGCTGCGTCCCGACGCGCGGACCCGTCCGCACGTCTTTCATTAAAAAAATCTCCTTTAACAGTGGAATATCCGGATAAAATGCTGAAACCGACTTCTTCTGAAACTTCTCTGTTCTCTCACGACGTCCTGGATCAATAGAGCCTGAAATGTGGAGGTTTTCAGCTTGAAACAGGCTGACGACGGCGCCTGGGAGTGCACGACGTCTCGCTCCGTGGGAAGTCCTTAAAGCAACAGTATCACCTCAAAATCTCTCAGCCGTTAAAATTTTCACCGAAAACCACCTTAATTTTTCGAACCGTGTCCACTTTGATGTGTCTCACAGGTTTAGAAAAAATTTTGATCAAACAAAGCGCCAGTCTCTCAGTAACTTCTCAGACAAAGGAATTCCGACGAGTGGCTGGACGACTCCTACCACAAGGAGTGCTCACAGGTGGATGACGTCACCGACAGGCGTGGAAAAACTCACGCATGTGCACGAGGGTTCAAGCATGTCTGACGTAAAAACATATGAATGAAATCCATATAGTTTTTGAAAAAAATAAAAAGGACCTATACTTTATTGACAGCCCTCGTAAACTTTAGGTTGTGACCAAAAGACTCAGTTGGCCAATACAAGCACTACAAATGATGCTCCTCCATAGGGTATCTGGGCGCATACTCAGGGACTAGGTGGGATGATTAAATATCTGAGAGGGACTCAGTCAGTCCTCTGCTCCTTTGCATCAAAAGGAGCCAGGTGAGGTGGCTCGGGCATCTGGCAAGGATGCTCCTGTTTCATCTCCTTAGGGAGATCTTCATACATGTCCAACTGATGAAGTGTGGACTAAGGTAGTGTGGAGAATTATGATGCCAAGTATGTGGACAGATGTGCGATGTAGTTGGGATGATATGCGCCAATGTTTGTCTCAAAGCTCTTGTTCCATCCCTCAACTGAATTGTTTGTTTGTGGCAGGTCCACACGATCAAACACATTTCACAGAGCATGAGGAAATGTTGGATTGTGTCTTCCATGGCGCTTTACAGTGCCCAAAGTGCGTAACTTTTTGGTGTGTTTTTTAAGTCTGCTGAACATCCAGGGGTGGCAGCACGGTCAAGAGTAATGTGGCATCCTGTAACAGGGCTAAGGGGGTTTTTGTCTGAGTGGGGTTCTCTGGTGAGGGAGCTTTTAGAGAGAGGGGTACAGTATCTCTTCACACAGCAGGAGATATGCCCCCTTTCCAAAACCCTCTTTGCAAAAACATAAAACTGTAGCAAACTATTTGAATTAATTTTGAGAATGAAGGCAGCTTGTTCCTCAGTCAGTAAGGAAAACATTTGGATAACTTTAAAACCCAGTGAATTAAAATCAACCGTTTTGGAAGGGGGTGGGTGGCTCCAAGACTAAAGGATCAGTTTCAATCCAGAGGCTTTATCTTTTTGAAACCTTCAAGTACAGCATTCTTCCTTCCTCTGCAGTCAAGCAGGGAAAAGATGTCCACCCTGTCTCTCCCCCTCCTCCTTTGTGATCTTCTATTTGTCTTTCCAGCCTTATTTCTGTCCGATAAAGCAAGAAATGAACACCAAAGCAGTCAAGTGGAAAACAGAACCAAATGTGCCGTAAACCTAGATGCCGATAATCTGCGAGGATTGAACAATGTGTTACACAGTGAAAAACTTACTGCCTTTTCATTTCCTTTTCTCAGTTCATGACTTCCTTTTTCCTCTTTCTTTGCTTTCGGCTCTGCCACATTCTCATCACACAATGACACAAATATATACACACACACACACACACACACACACACACACACACACACACACACACACACACACACACACACACACACACACATGCCAGTCAAATCAAACTTTTGACCAAAAAGCTTTTTTTAGATGTTGATTCTTCCTCTTTGTGCAGCTCCCAAGATGCTTCTTTAGAACCTTATTTATACTTATGAGGACAATTTGCTGTTGCATCTTTGTCTCCGCACACACGTGCACACATTTTGTTTCTCTATGAGGTCTCTCACTGAAGTAGAGGTATGTCATATACGGTCCCTGAGGTCATTACTTACAGGTTCCATGGCGTGGAATGGATGAAAGTGTATAACTCCCCCTGGACAAGACGTTAGTCCGACACAGGTTACTACCCCAACAACAGCCTGTACCCATTTACAGTCCAGCAGACAGGGACGATACAGACCGAGTGTTTATTATGAGTACGAATTGGACCACGGTCCACATCTTTATCCACTCAACTACCTGCTCTTGCTGACAAATGCCTCAATATTAGCCTCTAACATTAGCCTCTAAAGCCAAGTGTCAGAACTACTGTCCATGGCAACCCCACCCTTTTGCCACCCTGCTCAGAGTGCTGCTCTCATTGGAGCAACAACATACAGAATGTCTTTTCCCAGATAGATCTCTTTCAGTGCAGCTTCTTGTTCTTGTTAACACCCAAGTCTTTCATTGTTGACTGTAAATGGTAATCAGACCATTCCAATCGTATCTTTCTAAACTCTTCCGCATCAAACTCCATCGTGTCAGTGTTTACAATGCTCATAAACTTTAAGTTTCTTAAATACTTATTACGGCCACTCTTAAAACTTCAGTTATCTTGATAATTTTATTACTGGTAAATTTTTGAATCTGGGAACTACTTTTTGCACAGGAATTCATCAAGCATGTCAGCCGCGGGCACGTACTAACACAGAATACCCAGAAACTGGACATTTGTTCAACAATAACGAGAGCGTCCACTTTTAGCATGTGGTAAGCTAGGCTAGTGGCGCTCGTGAGAGTGTGCCCTTTCACCTAATTGACACAAAGGTACATCTAGCTGTAAGTCTAGAGACAAAACTGAAACCTCAAATGACTTTTTGAAGTCCTCTGGGTAATTAAGGATTCCATATTTTGTAATACTATTACTTGAAAGGTATATTTCTCTAACCCATCCTTTTAAACAAACAAGTGCATCTACAAAACAAAAAGCCCTGTCACACCTTGACGATTTAGCCTGCGTATGCCGGCCGTATTAAAAACTCTGGCGTACGCTGTCTTACATCTAGTAGATTACAGCAGCTGTCACACCTTGATCATTATCCAGCATCTGTCGACAGCCCCGTTTACACCCAGTGGTTCAGGCTGGTGCTGCACTTTGTGGTGCGCATCAGAAACAGAGTAATAAAATATTATTTTATTTTTTATTTTAATTTTATTTCATTTTATTTTCATACGTCGTGTGTGTGTGTGTGTGTGTGTGAATGAAAGTCGATCTGCATACACACCACAGCTTTCAGCCAATCAGTGGACAGCAATAATGGACAGATGAGAGAATTACAAGAAACTTGTGCCAACAATCACATAACGTACCTACAACTTATGTCCAACAAGTGCGGGACGTATGAGTCACACGCTGGCAGTCGTTGAAAATTTTTAGCATGCCCAAAGTTTTTTGAGGAGCTCAGCTTATGAAGGATGAGATTCAGCGAGCTTCAACGTGCGTCAACTTGTTCTTCACTTATAAAAAATTAAAAAAAAAAACTTACCCTGAACTTATTGGACTTATGGCAGCATTTTTTGATATGGTTGGCATACGCTGACTAAATCGTCAAGGTGTGACAGGGCCTAAAGGTAGTAAGATTAAAACACCAACATGCTGTGTTATCAAAAGTATTGATGCTGTCAATGCAAAGTCTCTACCAGACCTTGAAAAATGTGGTGATGCTTGTTTTTTATGCAATACCAATATTATTGAGTCAAAAAAATTTAAGTTTATTTTTGCCTGTTTTTCCATGTAGGCAGAATTAATTGCGTCAGGCTTGTTTTGCAGAGGACTGATGGTGTTATTTAGTTCATTAAGGGTGTCTTTTCTGTTACTGCTGGGAAATGTAAACAGCTGTAATGAACACCACTGTGAACTTCCAAAGAACAGGTTGATGCCATTGCATTGTTAAATGTTCTTCAGCCTCCACACAGTGCTGACCGCAGAACAGTTTGTACTACACTGACCTTTGTGTCTACCTTATTTTCCTGTTCTCAGGAGATAGAGTATCGTCGAGGTGAAAAACAGAGTCCAACATGTTATTGTAAAGTTGTGTGTCTGTGAAAATTGGTAAATGGCAAATCCTCATATCCTGGTGTGTATTAACACTGAATGTATTGAAGTCCATTTTATTTTCTAGAGAGTGGTTGTTAGCCAGAAACGGCAACGGCCCAGTCGGCCTAGATGCATAGGCTTTGAGCCTAGCTGTTAGCCCAACTGTCTTTCTGTGTTTCCTCATCAAAGCAGTGTTTGAGTTGTTGAAGTCTTGTGGGCCAGTTTGCTGCCTACGAGTCTTTTGTCAGTGTTGTTGTTAGGGGTGATGGTGTTGAATACAGGGCACATACATGTACAGTTGTGGACATATGTTTACGTACACCTTAGCTAATAACATTCAAACTCTGTTTTCCCCAAATGCACATATTCCACTTGATCAGTGTGTACTGACTCGGTTCAAACATCTACTTTATTGCCATTTGAAATCTTTCAAAAATAACTTTTGCAAAATAGGTTTATTTCAGCTTTTATTCTTTAATCAGCGTGGAAGATTTTTAGTTATTGATGGAATTAATTTTCAAAAGGTTCTGAATTACTAATTGGTATTATTTCTGTATCTTTGGCTGTATTTAACAGCCTACCTGTGGAATCAGCACTGTCTTACATTTAAAAGTGGGGGAGAAGGCACCTAACAAATGCCATGAATGCTGTGATTATGATATGGAGGCTACATGATTGTGGAACTCCACAAACCATGATCCTGAGGAGCCATCTTGAATGAATGAATGAATGAAAGAAAATAACATGGTAACACAGGCAGCTTTACAATTTGTTTCACAAAAATATAAGATGTTTGGGACCATATAGATGTTGAGGAACTGCGGAATCTTTTCTTCTGCAGGTCCTCAGAACTCCTGATCATGACTAATAATGGAGTTGAAGGCATCGGATACAAATGTGGCATCATCCACCTTTAAGAGAGCACATCATCGTCATTGTGACTTAAAAGTATATCACTCAAAAAGAAAGCATTACTCTAAAGCCTGCATTAAAAAAATAAAGCCTTACCAAAATTAATCACAAGAAGGGGAATACATTGATGTGCACCATCAGTGCACACGGCATCAGTTCCACTTTCTTGAAACAAAATGTATGCGATTTTCACCAAATTTGAAATGGACATCTAAATGAATGTACCTCTGACAAGTTCAAATTTCAGGATGATTGACCATCCACTTTAAAACAAAGTATTAATTATTGCAGTTTATTTATCTTTTCCAGTCAACATCAGCTAGAGTTTTCATCTCACTACTACACATTACAATTAGCTACAAAAAAGGTCTACATACATTTTATATATATATATATATATATATATATATATATATATATATATATATATATATATATATAGTAGAACCTCACTTATAGAGCTTAGTTCTTTCCTAAATGTTGTTCAACAGAGTTGATCTTAAACTGAAACCTATTTTCCCATAAGAAACCATGTAAAATGGAGTGCCAATCTGTTCCTGGCCCCAAAAAGAACAGTTTTTCTTTTTCCTTTTATGCATAAAAGGAAGGATGCATAAAAGGCAGACTAAAACAATGAATATGCATAAAATCTTAGAGTAATAAAAATAAAATAGACAAATTAATTTCACCTTGTCTGTGCAGAGGACACTTGATGGTGTACATGGATGGGTTTTATTACAGATCTTCTCAATTGCTAAAACACTAAACCCTGTTGTCTGAACCAAATGCTCAGGTGCCTGAACCCACTGATTGAATCACTCGCTCTTTTGACAAAATCATAAGCACTTTTTACCCGTCTAGACACAAGTTGCCAACACATTTTCATTGTGATACACCTGTGTTGCATAATGGTGAGCACAGGCGGCAAAAGTCAGACACAATTAAAGCACTGGTGTCACCAGTTGAACACAACAACTTGATCACACTTGTGGCCAGTGATGTGAGGGAACATATATAAGCCAGTTCAGAGAGCACTGGTTTGTGAGGTACTACAATGGATATAATTCTGAGAGGAGGAGTTCCTGTGAGAGGTGGTCGAAGTGGTCAGCGAAGACAAAGAACAGTCATATCTGATGAAATCAGAGCTACTGTGATTGACCATGTTCTTGTCCAAGGTATGAGCATGAGGGAGCTGGACAAAGTGTCCAACCAAACATCAGTAGATTCACTGTGTACACCATAATCCGAAGATTTAGAGAAGAGAACAGGTTTTCTGACCTTATAGCATATAAATGTTGACAGAAATGACTGTATGACTATACTATATACTGTACCACAGTATATAGTTTCAGTACATCACTGTGCCAATGTACGTACTGTAGTATAAAATGGGTCTAACTTGTCCAAACTTGAGCTCTGTCTTTCGGCTGTCAGGAGCTGGTTTTCTAAGAATTTTTTGCTGCTTAAATCTGCAAAGACTGAAATGATGATCATTACACCTCAGCATTTACATCATTTACTTGAAAATGTTGCTCTTTCTCTTGATTATGTGGTTCGTTGCAGTGAAAAAATGAAAAATCTTGGGATTATATTTGCCCAGACTCTTATGTTTGACAAACGCATCAAGGAGGGTGTCAAAGGTGTCCTTCTTTCATCTGAGAAGGATTGCCAAGATTAGATCAATCCTGTCTGACAGGGATGCAGAAGTCCTCATTCATGCTTTTGTGACACCTTGCCTGGACTACTGCAATGTGCAGTAGGACTCAAGAAGAAAAGCTTCCTTGTCTTGCAGATGGTTCAAAATGCTGCTGCTCATATCCTGACAAGCGTGGGGAAATATGAACATATTACCCCGGTGCTGGCCTCTCTCCATTGGCTTCCTTGTCAGTTTCACGCTGATTTTAAGGTGAATTTATTAACTTAGAAAATTGTAAATGGATTTACACTTTCTTACCTAAAGGATCTTGTGAACACTTACCGTCCTGCAACCTCCATTCTGAGGGTACTGGCCTTTTGGTTGTTCTGAAGGTCAAGAAAAAGACTGTTGGTAAAGGAGCTCTGTGGATGTTTTTTAAAACAAAGCTAAAGACCCACGTATTTACTATTTGTTACGGTTCTTGAGTTTTTTTTTTAATTCATTTTAACAAATTTTTGGTTTGTATTTTACTATCTGTGTTTTGTTTTTTACTGCCTGCCTGTACAGCACTTTGATTGAAAGTGCTTTATGAATAAAATTATTATTATTATTATTATTATTATTGTAATGGGGGTTAGTCTAACTGTTTTTCGTATGTATATTTTTGTACTTTATTTTTGCATAGGCTTACTATATACAAGTGCTAAATGCACAGAATTTCTGTTATTTGTACTTTTTTTTAAACTATGTACAACTGCTAAATGCACAGGGTTTTTGTTTTGCAAAATGCATTTAGCCTACAGTGAACAATAAAGTAGTGTTTTTAATTTTGATTGACTTGGGGCAACATAGTTCAGTTTTGAGCACAGATTGAACTGTTTTGAGGTGAAAGTTTGGTTTTGCAAGAAGAGTCTGGGCTTGAATGTGGCTTGAAAAGTGGGCTTTGTGTTCAAAGTCTAGAGAAAAAGAGAGTAGCTTTTGAGAAATGTGTCTTAGCAATTGAGAAAAAACTATAAAAAGAAGACCTGAAAGTTCAGCTACAATTTGCCAGAAGGTACATCTGAGATGCAAGCCTAGATTTAATGTTTTGGTGAAAGAAAACCCTCCTCTATACCACTTAATCATGAAGCTGTATAACTGGGGATACAAAATGTAAAACATGCACTATGCACAATTTCTCCAGTCACAGACATACTGTAGAAGCCTGTAACAACTTCTGGGTTCTTCTGTTGTCTGGGTGTCTTGGTGGCTTTCCTCACTCTTCTCCTTCTTGCACAGTCATTCAGTTTTTGAGAACTGTCTATTCCACACAGATTTACCATAGAGTGCCAAACTGTTTGTATTTCTTCATAGTTGATGTAAATAAAGTTCAAGACATATTCAGTGACTTGGAAATGTTCATGTATCCATCCCCTGACTTGTCTGAAGAAAACTGGCAATTAAACTGATTATTTACAAGTATTATACCAAAGGGGCCTATTACTTATGCAATATTACTTATGTAGAGATTTATTTTCAGTTTGAGTCTAAGAAGATAATTTTAGAAACTTTTTATATTGAGAAGCCTGATATACTTTTTGTATTTGAAGTGTCATAAACAAATTAAAATGTGTGAAATATCAAGGGGTTCAATACTTTTGCAAGCCACTGTATGTGTATATGTATGCATGTATGTATGTGTATATATAACCACCACACTCGCTCACCTCTCAAGACTGTGGATAAACCCCAAGCTGACTTTGAGGACGAAGATGGCTGTGTATAATGCCTATGTCCTCAGCACCCTGCTGTATGGTAGCGAGACATGGACCACGTACACTCGTCAAGAGAAAAGGCTCAACTCTTTCCACCATAGAAACCTGTGGCACATACTTGGCATCACCTAGCAAGACAAGACTGACGTCCTGAATCGCACTGGCCTACCCACATTGTACACCCTACTGAGGAAATGTCGGCTGCGCTGGCTAGGCCACGTTCATCGTATGGAGGATGACTGGATCCCAAAAGATGTCATCCAGACAGCGTGCCACAGGGCAGAGAAGCATTGGTCGCCCTCAACTGAGGTACAAGGATGTGTGCATAAGAGACATGAACGCACTTGACATCAACATTGAATCCTGGGAGAACCTCGCAGCCGATCACACCAGCTGGAGAAGCACACTCCACAAACAACTGCAGATTGCCGAAAAGTAGCTGACAGTGGCAGCAGCAGAAAAGCAAGGAGGCCAGAAGGTGTGTGTATATATATATATATATATATATATACACACACAGTAGTGTTCAGAATAATAGTATTGCTATGTGACTAAAAAGATTAATGCAGGTTTTGAGTATATTTCTTATTGTTACATGGGAAACAAGGTACCAGTAGATTCAGTAGATTCTCGCAAATCCAACAAGACCAAGCATTCATGATATGCACACTCTTAAGGCTATGAAATTGGGCGATTAGTAAAAAAAAATGTAAAACATGCACTATGCACAATTTCTCCAGTCACAGACATACTGTAGAAGCCTGTAACAACTTCTGGGTTCTTCTGTTGTCTGGGTGTCTTGGTGGCTTTCCTCACTGTTCTCCTTCTTGCACAGTCATTCAGTTTTTGAGAACTGTCTATTCCACACAGATTTACCATAGAGTGCCAAACTGTTTGTATTTCTTCATAATTGATGTAAATAAAGTTCAAGACATATTCAGTGACTTGGGAATGTTCATGTATCCATCCCCTGACTTGTCTGAAGAAAACTGGCAATTAAACTGATTATTTACAAGTATTATACCAAAGGGGCCTATTACTTATGCAATATTACTTATGTAGAGATTTATTTTCAGTTTGAGTCTAAGAAGATAATTTTAGAAACTTTTTATATTGAGAAGCCTGATATACTTTTTGTATTTGAAGTGTCATAAACAAATTAAAATGTGTGAAATATCAAGGGGTTCAATACTTTTGCAAGCCACTGTATGTGTATATGTATGCATGTATGTACGTATGTGTATATACGAGGTCTGTCCAAAAAGTATCAGACCTTTTTATTTTTTTCAAAAACCATATGGATTTGAATCATGTGCTTGCATGAGCCAACCTTAAACCTCCATGCGCATGCGTGATTTTTTTCACGCCCGTCGGTTGCATCATTCGCCTGTGAGCAGGCTTTGTGTGAGCACTGGTCCTCCCCTCTCGTTGGATTTTCATTGCGAGGTGGAATGATTTGGAGCTTTGCTGCATCAAATTTTTCCAGAAACTGTGAGAGACAGCCAGGTGGAAACCATTCGGAAGATTCAGACGGCTTTCGGTGACAATCCTATGGGCATCACACAGATTAAGGAGTGTTACAACCAGTTTAAAGACGTCGCACAATGGCGGAGGGTGCGCCGCGCTCTGAGCGGCCATCGACAGGCTGAAACGACCAGATCATTTCCAAAGTGAATGCTGTGTTGATCCGGGACGTCGTCTGACTACCAGAGAAATTGCAGAAGAGGTGGACATCAGCACTTTTTCGGCACATTCCACTGTTACAGGAGATTTTGTAATGAAAGACGTGCGGAAGTTGGAAGTCTCGCAGGACATGTTGTGACATGTCCAGCTCTTACACAATTGCCCGCATACTCACTCGACTGAAAAGCCACCGAAAGCCGTTTGAATCTTCCGAATGGTTTCCACCTGGCTGTCTCTCACAGTTTCTGGAAAAATTTGATTCAGCGCTGCTCCAATCGTTAAGACATTTTCCTCAAAATGAAAATCCAACGAGGGGGGAGGACCAGTGCTCACTCAAAGCCTGCTCACAGGTGAATGACGCAACCGACAGGCGTGAAAAAACTCACGCATGCACACGAAGGTTCAAGGTTGGCTCATGCAAGCACACGTGATTCAAATCCATAAGGTTTTTGAAAAAAATAAAAAGGTCTGATACTTTTTGGACAGACCTCGTATAACCACCACACTCGCTCACCTCTCAAGACTGTGGATAAACCCCAAGCTGACTTTGAGGACGAAGATGGCTGTGTATAATGCCTATGTCCTCAGCACCCTGCTGTATGGTAGCGAGACATGGACCACGTACACTCGTCAAGAGAAAAGGCTCAACTCTTTCCACCATAGAAACCTGTGGCACATACTTGGCATCACCTAGCAAGACAAGACTGACGTCCTGAATCGCACTGGCCTACCCACATTGTACACCCTACTGAGGAAATGTCGGCTGCGCTGGCTAGGCCACGTTCATCGTATGGAGGATGACTGGATCCCAAAAGATGTCATCCAGACAGCGTGCCACAGGGCAGAGAAGCATTGGTCGCCCTCAACTGAGGTACAAGGATGTGTGCATAAGAGACATGAACGCACTTGACATCAACATTGAATCCTGGGAGAACCTCGCAGCCCATCACACCAGCTGGAGAAGTAGCTGACAGTGGCAGCAGCAGAAAAGCAAGGAGGCCAGAAGGTGTGTGTGTATATATATATATATATATATATATATATATATATATATATATACACAGTAGTGTTCAGAATAATAGTAGTGCTATGTGACTAAAAAGATTAATGCAGGTTTTGAGTATATTTCTTATTGTTACATGGGAAACAAGGTACCAGTAGATTCAGTAGATTCTCACAAATCCAACAAGACCAAGCATTCATGATATGCACACTCTTAAGGCTATGAAATTGGGCTATTAGTAAAAAAAAAAAAAAAGTAGAAAAGGGGGTGTTCATGTTTTGTGTCATGTCTGTGATCTGCTTTTTTTCTACAAAATTAAACAACTGAATGAACATCCTCCGAGGCCGGTGATTCCATAATAATTGCCAGGGTGTGTGTGTGTGTGTGTGTGTGTGTGTGTGTGTATGTATATATATATATATATATATATATATATATATATATATATATCGTGTGTGTGTGTGTGCCTGTGTACATTTGTACACATGGATGTTAGCACCACACCTGGTTGTTTATATTTGCAAATACAATATCAGTACACAAAACACTGGCTTAAGTGAATATCTCCCAATTTATATTCCGAAGTGATCAGTGCATCACGAAACTAATTGAATGCCATGGTACAAATAACTGACAGGTGATGTTTTTGATATGCAGCAATGGTAAACTCACAGGATGTAAATTTATCAAATCCTAATGCACAAAAGTGTTTGCATTTGGTTATAAAGTAATTTAAAACAGCAGTAGATAGTACATATTAGTGTGGAAAAAACAAGTAAACCAAACTCTTGCAGAGTCTGTGAAAAGAAACTTTGTCCAGTCACAGAAAGTTTAGTGGTGAATTGCCAGAGGCTGAGCAGTGAATGTGACTGTTTGTGTGACTGTATGTGTGTATCCCTAGGGTTATAATGACCCTTCTGCCCACTCGGTGAAAAGGTATCACCTCTTCACACCTACACAGTACATGCATGAATTTTTTGACTTTGATTACACACTGCAACACAAACACATACAAGGGAGCACTTACAAAGAACCACATAAACTCCTAGCATTTGTCCTCACAAGTTTAACAATATGCATGTTTAGTTCCATCATAGCGGTATGTAAAAACACAAACATTTCTTCTCCCACAATGTGGCGAGGGCTGTGTGTCTATTTTAGTTTGGTAATTTGTTAGTTTGTCTGGCAAAACTCAGCCACATGGGGTGTGCAGCCAGTACATTCTGAGTGACAGTCTCAAGTCCGGATAAATGAGTAGGGTTGTGCCAGGAAGGGAATTTGGTGTAAAACAAGCCAACCCAATAGTGCAGAGTACAAATCGAACTTCCATACCGGATCGGTCAAGGCCTGGGCAAAACAACAACCACCAATGGTGTCATTGCCCAACAGGGTGCTGGGGGAAATTGGGCTACTGCTGGGCAAAGAAGAAGGGGAGGAAAACATGTCCAGAGACAGCGAGAGAATAGGAAAACTAAAAGGGTGTAAGTGAGAGTCAGGACTTTGAATGTTGGGAATATGACTGGTAAAGGGAGCGAGCTGGCTGATATGACGGAGAGGAGAAAGGTAGACATATTGTGTGTGCAAGAAACCAAGCAGAAGGGAAGTAAGAAGCATAGGTGGTGGGTTCAAGTTGTTGTATTATGGAGTGGATAGGAAGAGAAATGGTGTTGGGTCATTTTAAAGTAAGAGTATGTTAAGAGTGTGTTGGAGGTTAGGTGAATGTCTGACAGGGTGTTGAGTGTGAAGTTGGAAATTGATGGGATGATGATGAATATCATCAGTGCATATCCCCCACAGGTAGGTTGCAAGATGGAGAACGATTTCTGGAGTGAGTTAAATGAAGTGGTGGAGAGTGTACCCAAACATAAAAGAGTGATGATTGGAGTGGACTTCAATGGGCGTGTTTGTGAAGGGAACAGAGGGGATGAGGATGTAATGGGTAGATATGGATGGTATCAAGAACAGGAATGTGGACAGACAGATGGTAGGTGATTTTGCAAAAAAGGATGGAGATGGCTGTGGTGAATACCTACTTCAAGAAAGGAGAACAGTGTGAAATGTAAGGGTGGAGGAAGGTGCACACAGGTCAACTACAGTTGTGCTCAAATGTTTACATACCTTGGCAAATTTTTTTTTTTTTTTTTTTGCCATTTTTCAGAGAATATGAATAACACACAAACTTTTTTTTTTCACTCATGCTTGGTGGTTGTGTGAAGCCATTTATTGTCAAACAACTGTTTACTTGTTTTAAATCATAATGACAACAGACACTAACCAAATGACCCTGATCAAAGGTTTACATACCCTGGTGATTTTGGCCTGATAACAGTGCACACAATGTGACACAAACGGGTTTGAATGGCTACCAAAGGTAACCATGAGGTTTGACTAACGGTCTAAATCTCCTCTCTAGTACCCTGGCATAGACTTTCCCAGGGAGGCTCTGATGTGTAATTCCTGTATTTTTGTAACACACTCTCCTGTCCCCGTTTTGTCACATTTTGTGTGATTATGTTGAAGTTTAAAGTGTTGAACCATTTTCTCTCTCTCTCTCTCTCTCTCTCTCTTTCTCTCTCTCTCTCTCTCAGAGTTATATTCACGGCAGCAGTCAGGCTCAGTTTGTGGCCGAGTCGCATATCATCCTTCTGCTGAGTATCCTTCCACCGTCACTGCATGTTTGGATGTTTGAAACCTTTCAGTTATGGTGTTCCAAAATGGAAATTCTCAAATCTCCCTTCTATGTCCGTGCCTCTGTCCACTTGCTCACTATATTGAGGTGACTACCTTTCTCAGTTGGTATCCACATTCTGCTGCCTGCTGCGTTTATTTTGTATCCACCAAAGCTCTGTCATGTGTTCATGTTCTCCATGGGGAACCTGCCTGCTGGACTGAACAAACAGAAAAATATAAACATGAGATTGTCCTCGTTTAACTTCAGCACCTTGCCTGATTTGTTCCAAATCCAACCCCTGATGATAGGCTGTGTGTGTTTGTGCGTGCATGTGTTTGCTTTGTGTGCTTATTTTTTTTTTGTTTGTCTGTTCCTCTGCCTGCTTTCTATGTTGGGTGGGTGGGTAGGATAATGATACTATTCAGTTGTTGCTGTTGTTTCTCCCCACAGGAAATGACAAGTCCAAGGTTACAGCTGCTGCACACCAATATTTGTTCACTCTCACCCTGATTATTGGTTTATTTCCTGACCATCTGATTACATTTAGATGAAGCATGCACGTGCTGAAATGTAAACATTCCTACTTGCTCCTCATCTGTGCAGGCGAACAGATATTGTGACCCAAATACATGCAGGCTTTCCAATATTGTGACTTTGAGTAATTATTCACACACAGTTACACACATGCTGGAGACATTTGCATCACATCACCAATACAAGATGCAGTAGCAACAGATACACAAGCACATGTGAGGTGGACTCTGTCAGTACAGTACATAACGTCCAATCAGACTGCGTGAAGGTTTATTTGTGCACATATTTCAGTTCTCTCTGAAGAAAGATTTGCTCACCTTGACTTTGCAGATGATGCTGTGATCTGTGTGGAATCAGTGGATTGATTGCCTGATTGCAGCACTTGAGGAGGTGAATGATGAATCAGTCTGGTTTGGAAATGTCATGGATCAAGACTAAGATCCAGTTTCAATTTCTCTGGCGTCAGAAGTGTATTTGTGTGCAGCAAAAGTGTTGTAATTGTGTAGATGTTGGGTTAGCTTGACAGTGATGTTTATGACTCTTGGTCCTCTGCCTTTGAGATCAAGAGACATCTGAGAAGAGCTTATGGAGAGTGCTTGGGCATGTTGACATCTTTGCAGGAGTATGAAGGTCCAAATCTTTATGGTTAGTGGCTTTGGCACACTCTTTTCAAAGGATCCTTTGGTACCTCTGGAATGACACTGTGTCAGATGAGTGGTTACTAAGAGAGACAAATGAGAAGTATCACTTGCATTGTGAGGGAGCCTCATCTTTGATATTTTGGTCATGTGGCACGTTCATCTGTGCGTGTTCCAAAACATAGATGCCTTAGTGCTGAGGACACCAGTGGCTAGAAAAGGCCAAGGGGACTCTCATGCTTGCCCTGGCTGCTGCAGATAGATGGTTACTTTTGCGAAGTGGGAACGGACCGGTTGTTTGTCTGGGTGGTTGCCATCCAGGACACAAGGCTGCCCCGTAGTATTGTGAATGTGACAATGTGAAACACCAACACACGCTGTCAGACTTGACTTGAATTGCATTTTTAAGTACAAAGTATAGTGAATAGTGGTCAGCTTATAGCAGTTAAACAGTTGCACCATTCACAAGCTACTAGATATCCATTAAGTGATGGAATATGAATGCTGGGCTTGTGTTTCCTTATTAACGGTCATTCCAATGATACTCTCGTGGGAACCATAAATCTAATGGACATGGTGACAGAATAGTAAGTAATGCTAAATATTGCTACTTTGTTTTTATTTATTTATTTGTTTCATCCAATATTGCTAGAAAGTGATCTTTTATATAATTTGACAAGGTCTCCCTCTCTACTCTGTCCACACATGCGTACAACTTCCTGTATTTTAAGAGTGCGACCCTTTCTGTCATCATGTAACCTGTAATAGTGGAAAAATGTCTTTCTATTATACAACAGTACGAGGTCTGTGAGAAAAGTATCTGACCTTTTTATTTTTTTCAAAAACCATATGGATTTGAATCACATGTGATTGCATCAGCCAAGCTTGAACCTTCGTGCGCATGCGTGAGTTTTTTTCATGCCTGTCGGTTGCGTCATTCGCCTGTGAGCAGGCTTTGTGTGAGCACTGGTCCACCCCTCTCGTCGTTTTTTAATTGCAAATAAATGTCTGAAGGATTTGGAGCTTTGCTGCATCAATTTTTTTCCAGAAACTGTGAGAGACCTCCAGGTGGACACCGTTCGGAAAATTAATATGGCTTTCAGGGACGATTTTATGGGGATTACACAGATTAAGGAGTGATCCAAACAGTTTAAAGACCGCCCACAACTGCTGAGAGCGCGCCGCGCTCCGAGCGCCGATCGACAGGCTCCAACCCCGCTGGAACAACCAGATCATTTCCAACGTGAAGGCTTTGTTGATCCGGGACGTCGTCTGACTTTCACAAAAAGGCAGAAGGCGTGGACATCAACACTTTTTCGGCACATTCCACTGTTACAGGAGTTTTTTTCATGGAAAGAAAAGCAGAGGGACGCGCCATGGAGCCGTTCATTACGCGGCACAAAACCACCTCCGTGTTGGTCTCAGAGGACAGCTTTCAGGTGGATTTCAGATGGCTGTCGGTTGCTTTTCAGTCGTGTGATTATCCGAGAAATTGAGCATGAGCTGGACATGCCCCAACATGTCCTGTGAGGCTTCATCACGGCGTTGCTTTGCGCCATGCGGCTCCACCGCGACGCGCAGAACTCCGCTCCTCTTTCCGTGACAAAAACTCCTGTAACAGTGGAATGTGCCATTCATTTCTAAACTGGACGCTGTCTTGATCCGGTATGTCGTCTGACTAGCACAGGAATTGTGAAAAGACGTGGACATCAGCACTTTTTTGGCACATTGAGACAGACGTGCGGAGGAGTTCCGCGTGTCACGGTGGAGCCGCATGGCGCAAAGCAACGCCGTGATGAAGCCTCACAGGACATGTTGGGGCATGTCCAGCTCATGCTCAATTTCTCGGATAATCACACGACTGAAAAGCAACCGACAGCCGTCTGAAATCCACCTGAAAGCCGTCCTGTGAGACTAACATGGAGGTGGTTTTGTGCCGCGTAATAAACGGCTCCGTGGCGCATCCCTCCGCTTTTCTTTCCATGAAAAAAACTCCTGTAACAGTGGAATGTGCCGAAAAAGTGCTGATGTCCATGCCTTCTGCCATTTTGTGAAAGTCAGACGAGGTCCCGGATCAACAAAGCCTTCACGTTGGAAATGATCTGGTTGTTCCAGCCGGGTTGGAGCCTGTCGATCGGCGCTCGGATCGCGGTGCGCTCTCAGCAGTTGTGGGCAGTCTTTAAACCGTCTGGATCACTCCTTAATCTGTGTAATCCCCATAAAATCATCCCTGAAAGCCATATTCATTTTCCGAACGGTGTCCACCTGGAGGTCTCTCACAGTTTCTGGAAAAAAATTGATGCAGCAAAGCTCCAAATCATTCAGACATTTATTCGCAATAAAAAAAATGAGAGGGGTGGACCAGTGCTCACACAAAGCCTGCTCACAGGAGAATGACGCAACCGACAGGCGTGAAAAAACTCACGCATGCGCACGAAGGTTCAAGCTTGGCTGATGCAATCACACGTGATTCAAATCCATATGGTTTTTGAAAAAATAAAAAGGTTGGATACTTTTCTCACAGACCTCGTATTTTGAAATGAGGCTTTTTTCAGATCATCAGTGTGCTATTTAGTTTGAATGTTAAAACCACCATGGACTAAACAGCTATACAATGGAAACGAAGGGGCAATCTTAAAAAAACAAAAACAACAAAAAAACATGGCGAGATGCTTCTTGTTGCCGTTGAATAGGCTAAATGCCACAAACCTTGGCGATTATCCCTACTGAGGTACATGGGCTCATTTACCGCTGGAAATACAAACAAAATTTTGAGTAATGAGTAGAAAGGCATCTCCTTAGCTTATTATTCATCTGCTGTGGTGCTGAGTCTGTCTACTAAGTCTACACAAGTCGACTGCTGCTGAGTGGCTAATTTTGTTGCTTAATGAAGAAGTTGTAAAGTCTATTTACAAAGGTATGGCTGAATACTGAGATCATTTTGAACATACCAATGAGTTATGTGTAATGAGCAACCCTAACTATGGACTAACTGTGTACCTCTGTGGGGATCCACTCCATGCTTCCCAGCATGTCTGACGTTTAGTTTATTCAATGGCAAAAAGAAGTGTTTTACTGTGACTAGCTTGTCCTTTACACTTACATTGTATAGCTGTTTGTATACATTGTGCATGTAGCTATAGCTATACATTGTATAGCTATAAGGGGAGGTAATGGTCTAGTTTTTTAAGTGTTGGGCTTGAGACCAGAGGATCCTTGGATCAAATCCCAGCCTCACCAGAAAATCACTAAGGGCCCTTGGGCAAGGTCCTTAATCCCCTATTTGCTCCAGGTGTGCAGTGAGCGCCTTGTATGGCAGCACCCTGACATCAGGGTGAATGCGAGGCATTATTGTAAAGCGCTTTGAGCATCTGATGCAGATGGAAAAGCGCTATATAAATGTAGTCCATTTACCATTTTCCCATAATGGTTTTAACGGCAGTTTAAAAACTGGGCCAATGAAAACCATTTTGGTTTCAAGTGAAAAACTGAACCCAAAACATTTAAAAAAAAAAATGTCAGTTCCACTTTAATATTGTATCCAAAATCAGATGGTGGTGAGTAGTTTGTATTAATTCTGAAACTTTTTTTTTCTTTTTCTCTGCTGATGTTGCTAGATTTATTTTGTAAGTTGTTATAATTAACCATTACATAACAGTGTATTATAGACTTGATTGGAGAGGTCTGTAATTTTTATCGTAGATACATTTCAACTGTGAGAGACAGAATCTAAAAAAAAAAAAAAAAAAATCTGAAAATCACATTGTATGATTTTTAAATAAGTAATTTGCATTTTATTCCATGAAATAAGTATTTGATCCCCTACCAGCCAGCAAGAATTCTGGCTCTCACAGACCCATTAGTTTTTCTGTAAGAAGCCCTCCTATTCTGCACTCTTCACCTGTATTAATTGCACCTGTTTGAACTTGTTACCTGTATAAAAGACATCCGTCCACACACTCAATCAATCACACTCCAACCTGTCCACCATGGCCAAGACCAAAGAGCTGCCTAATGACACCAAGAACAAAACTGTAGACCTACACAAGGGTGGGATGGACTACAGGACAACAGGCAAGCAACTTGGTAAAAAGGGAACAACTACTGGCTTAATTATTAGAAAATGAAAGAAACATAATATGACTGTCAGTCTTCCTCAATCTGGGGCACAATCAAGATCTTGCATCGTGAAGTAATGATGATTCCGAGAAAGCCTTGAAATACACAGGAGGACCTGGTCAATAACCTGAAGAGAGCTGGGACCACAGTCGCAAAGATTACATTAGTAACACACCATGCTGTCATGGTTTAAAATGCAGGGCACGCAAGGTCCCCCTGCTCAAACCAGCACATGTCCAGGCCGTTTTGAAGTTTGCCAGTGACCATCTGGATGATCCAGAGGAGGCATGGGAGAAGGTCATGTGGTCAGATGATACCAAAATAGAACTTTTTGGTATCATTTCCACTCGCCATGTTTGTATCAAATACCTATTTAATTCAATAAAATGCAAATTAATTATGTAAAAATCGTACAGTGTGATTTTCTGATTTTTTTTTCTTTTTTAGATTTTGTCTCTGTTGAAGAGTACCTACAATAAAAATTACAGACCTCTCCATTCTTTGTAGGTGAGAAAAGTTGCAAAATCGACAGTGGATCAAATACTTATTTGCCTCGCTGTAAATGTTTATGAACTGTGGTGTGTAGTTTTAAACTTCACTTTGTGTATGATACCTACCATATCTCATGGCATGTCATGATTCAGCAGCACAAAATATACATTAATCTATTGATTTGTGATATTCTCATGAAAAGCGCCACATTTCCGTAACAGGAGCAAAAATTTATTCTAATACATTCCGTGATGGCTGCATGAAATTAAAAGTGAAGCGGGGGGTTGGGGGTGGTTATGGTTAGGGTTGGAGGAAGGAGTAGGGTTAGGTTATGGTTAAGGTTAGGGTTGAATGTGGGAGTACGGCTAGTAATAGTGAGTTTTAAAAAAAACCCCGTCATGAAAATTTTAATTATTTTGTGATGGGAGGATGAAAAAAAAGCAAAAAACATCAGAGTGGGTTGATTATACCCATAATGAATGTTTACGAATGTTTGCAGGAATGAAAAAGCATTCATTATTTGTTTTATGTCATGCCTAAAATAGCTCCTTGTCATTTGATATTTTATTAATTTGTTAAGAGAAAAGGGACTTTGAGATCAAGAGGTTCCAAAAAATCTAACATGAACTTTAAATAGCAGTCCAATCCAAAATTGTTCTCAGTCAAGAGTCAGATAGTTCAAAAACAATCCTGACGATGTACTCTGTACAGTAGTCGCCCCATTAACTTTGCTTGTCGTGTTTTTTATTTGCTTTACAAAAGAGATCTTATCTCCACATACCAGCTATATGTTAGTACAGTAAATGATACAGTAAATGATATTCTGAAAGCTGCAGTCTTTAAATTGGAAAAATTCCAGCAAAGACCATTCTTTGTCAACTTCACCCAAATCTTGGTTATCACACTGTTGCAAGACTTCCTCCCAGCCACCCAGTGTGCCAACTTCAATCGTTCAGCAGCATGACTGAATGTGCAGATATCTGTGGTGTTTGTTTTGTGGCGTCATATCATGTCTTGTGACTGTCGTATCAACACGACCAGTTCATTTAAAGGAGGCCTTCGTTTGTGCTCCATGACTCCTCATGTGACAGCTATTGTTTATTCTCCTCTACCAGGTTTGCTTCAGTTACTTTGTATGCAGAGCACACTGAAGAAAAGAATCTAATTAGGTCCTAAGCCACATGAGGTTGCTGCTTTGCGGTGATTTCAGAGCAGCTGAAGTGTTGAAAGGAGCAATGCTTCTTGCTTGTGTGAAATAGACATTTAAAGTTTTGGCTGCTCATGCAGTACCTCAAAAAAGTCGAAACCCCTTTGTAAATGTTCATGTTTTAATTTGTTTTTTGTTTTTTTAACTCAGTGTTAAATAATTGGATTTTTTAAAACAAATATTGAGACTTAAACTGGAAATTAATCTGTGACATTTGTGATTAAAATAATATGGTTAAGTGGTCTTTGGAAGCCGCATACGTACTCACTGTAATAAAGATTGTTTTTGTTTAGACTAAATCAGAAGTAATTTTAAAGAAATGTCTTTGTTTTTTTTTTTGTTTTTGTTTTTGTTTTTTTGTTTTTTTACTAAAGTTTAAAGTTACCTAAAATAATTATTTATTTTTGTTCATTATTTTGAGGGCCCTGGAAAATTTCCAGATTTCACAGTGGCCCACTGGGTTCTTCATTTTGGGAATGGCTCATCTAAAGGTTCTGATTGAAAGTGTATAGGTTAAATTGGCCTGTATTTGCATCATCTGACTTGTCAGTATTTTATCAAAGCTTAGACCTGCCATCACCTGGGCGCCTGGGCACCTGGGCCCTGTCACAGTCTGGGCCCAGGTGCCATTCTATATGGACCCAGACCTGTCATTCTCTTTTTACAGATCATTTCTATTTTAAGCTGTGCAACTTTTTCTGTTTTTACAGTAGTGCTATTTTAACTGTGCAGCTTTTCTCTTTGTCTTTACAGTTGTCAGTGTATGTACGCAGGAAATGCACAGACCAGTTGCATGCATTGTAACTCATCTCATGTGAGGCTACTCAACCAAGCCTAATTTATTCAGAGCAATGTCCGCAAGGAGACAGAGACACAGAAATTTAAAGAGGCACCAGATGCTCTAAAATGAGAAAATAGAGGTTTTTAATCCAGAATGGAGACTTGTATATGTTCATACTTCCCATCACAAATTCAAAACCAATTTTGCCTGAAATGCGTGAGACATTGCTATAATTAAAATGCAATATTGGCTTGAAGGCCTGGTTTCCCTGTTGCAGAAATGTGTGTAGTCACATCATAATATTAAGAATGTAACAAGGAAACTTCAAACTGCATTGTAATAATCACTGTGGAGACTAGTTTCCAGATTTTATTTGGCTGTATGACCTTCAAAGTAGGTCGAGATCAGTTATCATTGAAATTTGCTTCAACCTTGAATTTGATGAACCTGTCTAAAATCTTTGGAAAGCCACTGAGAGTACAGTCTTCATCATAACCAAACACTAGTTTTGGCTCTGTGACCTGCAGTAATTTGGTCAAGGTCACTCATCATCAAACTTGATCTAGACCTGAAAGGGATGCATCGCTGCTGCAAATTTGGTAAACCTGTCTCAAATCAATGAAAAGTTACTGGGAGTATTTCTACAGTGAGTCCTTCCATCGGGGAGATGGAAGGAGATGGAAGGACTCACTGTAGTGAAGTGTCAGTGTGAAGCAGCACTGTGAGGTGGGGGAAAAAATCTTTTGAGCAATTGTACCCTCTAAAATCTGAACTGAAGGTGCAGAAAACTCAAAGTCAAAAAACCGTAATCAGTTGAAAAGAATACTGCCCGATTAATTCAAACAACACTTGTTTGCTAAAATTAAACACGTTAATGTGCTTTTATTCTAATTTTAAATTCAAGCCTTATTTTACTTAAAATGTGAAAAGACCATTTATTATTATTTTATTATTGGTGTACTCTCTAGGTCAGCATAAATATTAATAATAAACGTTGAAATACCATTGAATTGTACTTTATTTGGCAATCTGTTATTAACAACATACAGATGTTGATACAACTGCTACATTCCTTCAAAATGGCACTAAATCATAACACATATTAGACATTATGATATACCAGACCTGTGGTTGATTAAATTTTTCTTTCTTTGAACTTGAACTGAATTCCCATGGTTTAGACCAAGAAGACAGAACACCACTCCAAGCAGCTCCAAAAAATGACTGAAGGACAGTAGTGTATCCCTTGAAATATAGTTTATGTTTGGAGTAAAAAAAAAAAAAAAAAACTTGTTCTCAGATATACAGAAAGCATATGAGGGATTAGTGATAGAGGCTGCCAAGGGGGCCTATGCCTACTCTGAAGGAGTTAGAGCTGTCAGGGGCAGAAATTAGTGATGCTCTTTATACAGATGTCCCTGGGTGCTTCACCCGTCACAGCGTTATATCACAGTGAGTTACATATGACATTGCAGCTAGAGATTTCTAGAAGGCAAGTGGGAGACTGAAATCAGCTGGAACACAGTTTGGTGGTCTAATGACACCAGAATTGAGCCTTTTAGCCATCAGACTAATGGAACGTTTGACATAGGCTATGCTCTGTATTTGATAAAGGCATCATCTCATCTGAGAAGCATGGTGGTACTCCAGCAACATCATACTGGGAGGATGCTTCTCTACCATGAGGTATGTGAGGGTAACATGAATGCAACACAGCACTGGCACAAAAGCTCGTCCAGTATAAAAAATGTGTGACTTGGCAGGAGATTTGAGTTCTTTCAAGATAATGACCATGGTTATAAAGCGCAATCTGCACACCATAGCCTCAAAACCAATAATGTTAAGTGACTACACCGAGTCATATGTGTAGAAAGTGAATCAGGCTCTGCATTGGATTAGTAAGGATGAAGTGATAACTGTGGAGATGATGAAGAGTGGATACACAGTTGGTGAAGATGACACACCAATGGAGGCATAGAGATGTTTAAGGAACGCACTAAATTTTTTAACCAGAATGGTTAGCCTTTATAAATTTAGAAGATACGTACCTAAGGAGTGGAGAAATGTGCTTGTGCTAATTTGTTTGTTTTTGTTATTTGTTTTATGCCAATGTGGTGCAAAGCTGCAGTAATTACACAAAAAAAATGACTCATTGGATGAACTCAATTCAATTATGAGCAGGATTTCTATCTCATAAATATATGTAGCCCCAACTCAAAGCACATCCATGCAAAATACTCACTCATCTTCAACCGCTTAGTCCAGTCAAGGGTCACGGGGGGCTGGAGCCTATCCCAGCAGTCATAGAGCATGAGGCAGGGTACACCCAGGACAGGATGCCAGTCTGTCACAGGGCCACAAACAGACAAACACACACCAGACACCTATGGACAATTTAAAGATTCCAATCCACCTAACCCGCATGTCTTTGGAGGTGGGAGGAAACCGGAGCATCCGGAGGAAACCCATGCAAATACAGGGAGAACATGCGAACTCCACACAGAATGGCCACAGACAGGAACTGAACCCATGACCTTCCCGCTGTGAGGCAACAGTGCTAACCTCTAAGCCACTGTGCTGCCCCCATGCAAAATAATTTAATTTAATTTATTTGGGACTACATATACAGTTGTATGCAAAGTTTTGGGCAGCCCTGATTTCCATGATTTTCTTTTATAAATCATTGGTTGTTTGTATCAGCAATTTCAGTTAAATATATCATATAGCAGACAAACACAGTGATATTTGAGAAGTGAAATGAAGCTTAGGATTTACAGAAAGTGCGCAATAATTATTTAAACAAATTGGGCAGGTGCATAAATTTGGACACCCTTGTCATGTTATTGATTTGAATAAATGTAGCACTAATTATTGGAACATGAATTGGTTTGGTAAGCTCACTGAACCTTGATCTTCTTACACAGGTGAATCTAGTCATGAGAAAGGGTATTTAAGGTGGCCATTTGCAAATGTTTCCCCTCTTTGCATCTCGTTTAATGAGTGGCAACATGGGAGCCTCTAAACGACTCTCAAATGACCTGAAAACAAAGACTGAACATCATGGTTTAGGGGAAGGATACAAAAAGCTATCTCAGAGATTTCAGCTGTCATTTTCCACTGTGAGACACATACTGAGAAAAGATCGCTGGCACAGTACTAGTGCTGGCACAGTACTAAGGCCTGAAGTGGCAGGCCAAGAAAAATCTCAGATAAGTTGAAGCGAAGGATGGTGAGAACAGTCATAGTCTACCCACAGACCTGCTCCAAAGAGCTACGACATAATTTTGCTGCAGATAGTGTCTCTGTGCTTCGTTCAACTATACAGCGCATTTTGCACAAGGAGATGTTGTAATGCAGAGGAAGCCTTTTCTGCGTATACACCACAAACAGAGTCACTTGAGGTTTGCTAAAGCACATTTGGACAAGCCAGCTTCATTTTGGAATAAGGTGCTGTGGACTCATGAAACTAAAATTGAGTTATTTGGACATAAGGGGTGGTATGCATGGCTGAAAAAGAACACAGCATTCCAAGAAAAACGCTTTCTACAGTAAAATTTGGAGGTGGTTCCATCATGCTGTGTGGCTGTGTGGCCAGTGCAGGTACTGGGAATCTTGGCAAAGTTGAGGGTCACATGGATTCCACTCAATATCAGCAGATTCTTGAGAACAATGTTCATGAATCAGTGACAAAGTTGAAGTTGCGTCTAGGCTGGATCTTTCAACAAGACAGCGACTCTAAACACTGCTCAAAATCTACTAAGGCATTCATGCAGAGGAACAAGTACAATATTCTGGAATGGCCATCTCAGTCCCCAGACCTGAATATTATTGAAAATCTGTGGTGTGATTTTAAGCAGGCTGTCCATGCTCGGAAACCAACAAACCTAAGATGTTTTATAAAGAAGAATGGTCCAAAATACCTTCAACCAGAATCCACACTCTCATTGGAAGCTATAGGAAGTGTTTAGATGCTGTTATTTTTTCACAAAAGGATGATCTACTGAATATTGTTGTATTTTTTTTTTTTTCCCTGTTGGGGTACCAAAATTTATGCAGCTGCCTAATTTTGTTTAAAGAATTATTGTACACTTTCTGTAAATCCTATAAATTTCATTTCACATCTCAAATATCACCGTGTTTGTCTGCTATATGATATATTTAACTTAACTTTTTTTTTTTTTTTTTGCCAGCTTGCACTCGACCGAGACGGACGCACTTTTCTCTTCTCCCTCCCTCCTTATCTTTCCTGCTTCTGTGGCGTGTTGTCTGTGAGGCTGCAGCTTTGCTCTTCTGGAAACGACAAAAATGGATCTGTTAAAGTGGTCTCTGAACGCAATTGACACTATTTTTTCTACAAGACATTCGGGAGCGGAGGACCCGACCTGTCCTGCTGGGACGCATGTGATGGGTTACGTGATGGACTCGTGGAGGAGATGGCAGGTCATGTGCCTTTACATGCTTTCTGTGGAGGACGTCGAAGATGTGTACATATTCGGCTTGGTGGTGACCGGCTTTCTGATGTGTGGTGCGGGCACTCTGCTGGTTTACCAGAAAATCAAGAAAGTGGAAGCAGCTTTGATTGGTCCTTCCCAGCTGCCCTATATGATTGATTCGATTGGGAAGGCAGTGGCTGCGCAGTCGGCGGGGGTTAACCGTGCGTTGGAAACATCTCGAGCAAGATTGCAGCCCTGGAAACCCGCTATGACCGTCTGTGAAGACCACATTCTACATTCAGATGCATTGAGAGCCACTCTGTTCTCAGAACTGTGGAATCTTTCAGGCGTCTGCTAATCTGGCTATTCATTTGGCTTCCCCAAATACAGCAGCACTTCAAGGTCGCTGTGATAAAAACCTCCTCAGAAGATCAACACTTAAGCCTTGCTCCCTGGTCTTCCCCCCTCCCCTCAGCTTCTCCAGCTCTGACGTTAACTGTGTTAGAACTGTCCAGGACTGCTCAGACTGCGCAGGGCTGTTCCCTCCCCCCTCCAGGATTGTCGGACAAGGCCGTTGACGGCGCCGAACAGGCTGCCTCCGGAGTGTTCTGATAAACTGGTCCTTTCAAATCTCGGTTGTCGTCCTGTGTCCTTGTTTTTGTCTCTGTGATTATTGTTTTTCTGTGCTGATGGGGATTTTTTTTCCTCATTGCCGCTGTGTAATGCAGCAGCTATGAGGGTGTTTTTTCTTCTCCTTTTCCCTCGTGTTTTGCTTTCATATATATGTTTTATGTACCGGGCCGGCCTATGTGTTGTGTGTTGTGTGTGTGTGTTGTTTGTTATGGGTCGGTGTTGGTTTGCTCAGCCCTGCTGTTGACCAAGGCAGGGATGTACATCTGGAGCTGGTCCCCGGGCGCCTAATGGCGACTTCTGCTCCTACTGGCAAATAGGATTGGGTTAAATGCAGTAGCCACATTTCATTGTGCAGGGAAGATGTTCTTCTGTACTGTGCATATGACAATAAATTTCTTTGAATCTTGAATCTTGAATCTTGAAATTGCTGATCCAAACAACCAATGTTTTATAAAGGAAAATCATGGAAATCATCAGGGGTGCCCAAACTTTTCCATACAACTGCATTTATTAGATGGAAATCCAATCCAGTGAGTCAGATTTTTGAGTGTACAGAGGAATTAATTTGATTAACCATGTTATGGAGCTTTGAGAAATAGCAGGCAGAAATGCAAATCGGTGTGTTTTATGGCAAAAGCACCAAATTTTGCACAGATATAGTTAAAGAAAAAAAATACATATGCCAGTTAACATAATTGTTGTTGAAATTGATTCACTGTGTAAGAACACAGAAAACAACACTTGTGTCTGTATGACATACAGTAATAAGGACAGCATTTTGATGGTATTCTGTAATGGCATGGTGGCCATCTTGGATTTGTAAAAGTTGAATATGGCATGATATCTAAATTTAAAAAGTTAAAATCAAACCATGTCTGTGCAAAACTTGATTTTACAGTAAGATACAATCATTTCACATAACTGCCCAGCTGTGTCATACAAACCCAAATGGAGTCTTCTGCACTGAATCCATTCCAGCCACAATTAGACTGATAAACACTGGGACAAAAAATAACTTTGAATGAAATCTATTTTTTCTTCTTCATTATACAAAAGTGTGTCTGAACTTTTAACTGGTAATGTATATCAAATATTGTCTCTGTCAAATGTGGTGCTTTTACTATACAGCACAAAGTATAGTCATATTTTATGCACATACGTACACTTGGCGGAAAGGTGACAATATTTGGGCAGCAGAATGGTTTCATGACCTGAAAGAGCAATACAGATGCAATGATTGCTTTGAAAGTGCTGATGCAGAACTATAGGGAAGGCCACAAGGACTTATATTTTTTGTTTGTGGACTTAGAGAAAGCTTATGACAGGGTGCCATGAGAGGAGATGTGGTATTGTATGAGGTACTCAGGCATGGCAGACAAGTATGTCAGGATGGGATGTGTACAGGGGCAGTGATATGTGCAGTGTGAGTTATGGATAAGCTAGAGGTGGATTTGCACCAAGGATGAGCCTGTGGATAATTGAGGCGCTCGTCTATTTGAGTACTTATCTGTGTATCCTATTTTGTCTGGGTATTTGTAAGTTTGCCCCCCATGTCTGGGGCACTTTGCATGTGTGTTATGAAAATGGTCTTTCCTTGACAACCTCATCCCAGATGCTGCAATTACCATGGGGATGGTTCTGCTGAATGAGGCCGCCACCTCCAAAGGAGATGTTGGCAAGAGGAGAAGTAAGTGGACAAACCTTAACTTTATTTACTTTATGCCTTCAGCCACAGCTTCCCTCATTACAGAATACTCCAAGCAATCAAATAGGAGTACCGTTAAAGTCTTTGAAGCAATTGGGGTAGTTAGTACTACATACTGGGGTAACATCACAGGAACATTTTTTTTCCTTGAGCCACTGAGAATGCATCTAGATAATGTGCTGAGATGGGAAATGTGTTGTAGCCAGTGTTGCCACAGTTATTTTGAAAAGTTATTTTATTAGTTACTTTTTAATTACTTTATACATTTACTTCATTAGCAGCTCTTTGCAGTTATTTTATAAGGAGCTGCTAACAACTTGTAACTAATAAGGTAATCTAACTTGGTTACTCTTAAGATTGAGTAATCAGCAAAGTAACTAATCAGCAAAGTGACTACTTTGCTGAGTACTCAATCTTAAAAATAACCAAGTTAGATTACTAGGTACTTTTTACAGTTGTTTCATCCGCAGCAGCCGACAAGTTGTACGCAGCTGCTAATGAAATAACTGTATAAAGTAACTCATAAAGAAACTTTTCAAAGTTACTGTGGCAACACTGGTTGTAGCACAAATCATTTTTTTTATTTTTATTTTTATTTTTTATTTTTTTGGTAACAAAATTTCACCTCCACAGACTTTTGGGCTTACATGCAACAGCTTTCTTTGCTTATATTGTGCGGCACGTTTTAATTCATAAATTTATATATATATATATATATATATATATATATATATATATATACTCAATATATAAACGCAACACTTTTGGTTTTGCTCCCATTTTGTATGAGATGAACTCAAAGATCTAAAACTTTTTCCACATACACAATATCACCATTTCCCTCAAATATTGTTCACAAACCAGTCTAAATCTGTGATAGTGAGCACTTCTCCTTTGCTGAGATAATCCATCCCACCTCACAGGTGTGCCATATCAAGATGCTGATTAGACACCATGATTAGTGCACAGGTGTGCCTTAGACTGTCCACAATAAAAGGCCACTCTGAAAGGTGCAGTTTTATCACACAGCACAATGCCACAGATGTCACAAGATTTGAGGGAGCGTGCAGTTGGCATGCTGACAGCAGGAATGTCAAGCAGAGCTGTTGCTCGTGTATTGAATGTTCATTTCTCTACCATAAGCCGTCTCCAAAGGCGTTTCAGAGAATTTGGCAGTACATCCAACCAGCCTCACAACCGCAGACCACGTGTAACCACACCAGCCCAGGACCTCCAAATCCAGCATGTTCACCTCCAAGATCGTCTGAGACCAGCCACTCGGACAGCTGCTGAAACAATCGGTTTGCATAACCAAAGAATTTCTGCACAAACTGTCAGAAACCGTCTCAGGGAAGCTCATCTGCATGCTCGTCGTCCTCATCGGGGTCTCGACCTGACTCCAGTTCGTCGTCGTAACCGACTTGAGTGGGCAAATGCTCACATTTGCTGGCATTTGGCATGTTGGAGAGGTGTTCTCTTCACGGATGAATCCCGGTTCACACTGTCCAGGGCAGATGGCAGACAGCGTGTGTGGCATCGTGTGGGTGAGCGGTTTTCTGATGTCAATGTTGTGGATCGAGTGGCCCATGGTGGCGGTGGGGTTATGGTATGGGCAGGCGTCTGTTATGGACGAAGAACACAGGTGCATTTTATTGATGGCATTTTGAATACACAGAGATACCGTGACGAGATCCTGAGGCCCATTGTTGTGCCATACATCCAAGAACATCACCTCATGTTGCAGCAGGATAATACACAGCCCCATGTTGCAAGGATCTGTACACAATTCTTGGAAGCTGAAAATGTCCCAGTTCTTGCATGGCCGGCATACTCACCGGACATGTCACCCATTGAGCATGTTTGGGATGCTCTGGACCGGCGTATACGACAGCGTGTACCAGTTCCTGCCAATATTCAGCAACTTCGCACAGCCATTGAAGAGGAGTGGACCAACATTCCACAGGCCACAACTGACAACCTGATCAACTCTATGCGAAGGAGATGTGTTGCACTGCATGATGCAAATGGTGGTCACACCAGATACTGACTGGTATCCCCCCCCCAATAAAACAAAACTGCACCTTTCAGAGTGGCCTTTTATTGTGGACAGTCTAAGGCACACCTGTGCACTAATCATGGTGTCTAATCAGCATCTTGATATGGCACACCTGTGAGGTGGGATGGATTATCTCAGCAAAGGAGAAGTGCTCATTATCACAGATTTAGACTGGTTTGTGAACAATATTTGAGGGAAATGGTGATATTGTGTATGTGGAAAAAGTTTTAGATCTTTGAGTTCATCTCATACAAAATGGGAGCAAAACCAAAAGTGTTGCGTTTATATTTTTGTTGAGTGTATATATACTTTGTTGTTTGGAAGTGGTGTGTTGTTTTTATGCGTTTTTAGATGGTTGTTTGTTTATGAGCTATTGGATATCTGAATTTCCCCTTGGGGATGAATAAAGCATCTTCTATCTATTTCATAAATTACAAATAAAAACGTGTGTGTTAAGCTGTTAAGCTTTTTAGACCAAGCAGAGGAAAAAAATATGGACTCACTCAATTCTGAGGAATAAATTATGGAATCACCCTGTAAATTTTCATCTCCAAAACTAACACCTGCATCAAATCACATCTGCTTGTTAGTCTGCATCTAAAAAGGAGTGATCACACCTTGGAGAGCTGTTGCACCAAGTGGACTGACATGAATCATGGCTCCAACACGAGAAATGTCAGTTGAAACAAAGGAGAGGATTATCAAACTCTTAAAAGAGGGTAAATCATCACGCAATGTTGCAAAAGATGTTGGTTGTTCACAGTCAGCTGTGTCTAAACTCTGGACCAAATACAAACAACATGGGAAGGTTGTTAAAGGCAAACATACTGGTAGACCAAGGAAGACATCAAAGCATCAAGACAGAAAACTTAAAGCAATATGTCTCAAAAATCGAAAATGCACAACAAAACAAATGAGGAACGAATGGGAGGAAACTGGAGTCAACGTCTGTGACCGAACTGTAAGAAACCGCCTAAAGGAAATGGGATTTACATACAGAAAAGCTAAACGAAAGCCATCATTAACACCTAAACAGAAAAAAACAAGGTTACAATGGGCTAAAGAAAAGCAATCGTGGACTGTGGATGACTGGATGAAAGTCATATTCAGTGATGAATCTCGAATCTGCATTGGGCAAGGTGATGATGCTGGAACTTTTGTTTTGTGCCGTTCCAATGAGATTTATAAAGGTGACTGCCTGAAGACAACATGGAAATTTCCACAGTCATTGATGATATGGGGCTGCATGTCATGTAAAGGCACTGGGGAGATGGCTGTCATTACATCATCAATAAATGCACAAGTTTACGTTGATATTTTGGACACTTTTGTGATGTTTAAGGATGATGAAATCATTTTTCAAGAAGATAATGCATCTTGCCATAGAGCAAAAACTGTGAAAACATTCCTTGCAAAAAGACACATAGGGTCAATTTCATGACATAGGGTTAATGTCAACGAGCAGATGTGATTTGATGCAGGTGTTAGTTTTGGGGATGGAAATTTACAGGGTGATTCCATAATTTATTCCTCAGAATTGAGTGAGTCCATATTTTTTTCCTCTGCTTGGTCTAAAAAAGTAACTGTTACTGACTGCCACAATCTTTTTTTCTTGATTTCTTATAGTGTTTCTTAAAGCCAGAAAGTTGCCATTTGAAATGACTTTAGTTTTGTGTCATGTCTGTGATATGCTTTTTTTCTACAAAATTAAACAACAGAATGAACATCCTCCGAGGCCGGTGATTCCATAATTTTTGCCAGGGGTTGTAGATGAGGATTTTCTTTCACCAAAACATCAAACCTAGGCTTGCATCGCAGATGTACCTCCTTGCAATTTGTAGCTAAACTTTCAGGTCTTCTTTTTAAGAAAATCCTCCTCTGAACTGCTTCACCATGAAGCTGTATAACTGGTGATACAAAATGCAAAGATTACACTGTGCAAAACTTCTCCATTCACAGCCACTAAGCCTATAACTTCTTCTGGTTTGTCTGGGTGTCTTGGTGGCTTTCCTCACTCTTCCCCTTCTTGCACAGTCACTCTACTCCATGCAAATTTGCCATACTGTTTGTAGTTATTTGTAACTGATATAAATAAAGTCCAAGACATATTAAAAAATATAAAACATATTAAAAATACATGGATGACACAAAAAAGTGAAAACACATTTCTGTTGTGGTCCATTTATAAATCGAATGACAAAATACTAGTAGTAATAAAATAAAATAATACTGATAATAATGATAATATTGTGTATATGTTAACAAGAACCTAAACAATTTATACATTAAGACAGTAAATTAACATTAAAAAATGACATAATTAACAGGAAATAAAAGGGTTGATTTCCTCTTCTAAAAACTGGTGAGGTCTCAGGTTCTAAAAACATTCTGGACTCACACGCCATTCCAAATCATTATATAAGCTTTGCTTAATTTATTACCACCCTTGAAAAAATGTCAGCTGCCTATTTTATAAACACTACCCAATCTAGAGCCCATGGATGCCCACGGACAAGGCTCTAATTATTATTATTATCATTATCATTATTATTATTATAATATTTAATTTTCAAAGTCATAGACTCTGGTTCATATCGTTTGCAAATGTGTCTTTAAGATGTGCACTTGACAAAGAGGAGATAAACAACTTAGAAACATCACATACACACAGATACAGTCACATTGCTCAACACAAATTGCAGTTTCATTAGTGTGACTTGTATTTGCATAACTGTCAATTACCTGAAGTACTTGTGAAAATGAGAAGCACTTGTTTCAGTCTACAGTTAATCAGTACGATGACCCCTTCACCTCCCCACAGACTGCGTCTGAATACATAACTACACGGTTTATATGATTCAGGAACCGTTTGGCCACATTCACTTGCAGATGGTTTGGGAAAAAACAAATATATATATACGAGGTCTATTAGAAAAGTATCCGACCTTATTATTTTTTTCAAAAACCATATGGATTTGAATCACATGTGATTGCGTCAGACAAGCTTCAGTGGCGGCCCTAGAGTGATTTACTCCCCGGGCGAAACCCCCTGCGTGCACCCCCCCCGCCCACACTAACATGGCCACCACCTCCGCCCCACCACCCATGAAAACACTTACTTCGTCCAGAACACCCACAATCCCACAAATTAACTCACAGCAGCTATTTTCAAGAACAAATTTCCGGTTTTAATGACTACTGCAGTAACAAACACAAACAAATTGGCACAGTCTAATGTGTCATCATCCATGGACTTATCTGCAATGATCATCTCAAAAGTTTGCAGGAGGGCATAATTGTTTGCCACAGTGCTCACTATCCGTGATGTGAAATTCCATCGAGTAGGAGCATTTCTGGGCAACCTTGAGCAGCCTGCAGACTCAAGAAAAGACATCCTCTTTGTGGATTTTGAGAAAAATGTGGCAAACCCAGAGAGTGATTTAAAAAATATTCTGCACTCAGATAAGCATTTAGCCCCCTGAGACAGAACCAGATTCAGTCTGTGTGCATAGCAATGCACAAACATTGCACTGGGGGCTATTGCTTTAACTTTGGCCTGCAAAGCATTGAGAGCTGAAGCCATGACAGCAGCCATGGCTTCTTCGTAACGAAGACTATCAAATGGCTTCGCCAAAATCCGGTCCACAACATTCAAATTGTCTGCCATTATGTGCAGCTTGCTACCTAGCTAGCTCGCTAGCTGGGACTGGCGCGCGGCTAGTGTGAAGTTTGTCCACCTGTGACTGCTTTGTGACTCACAGGTGCCCGTTAGGGACAGAAACTGCGATAGAAGTCAGAAAGAGTGACAGAAGTCAGTCTCCAAACACAAGCAACTACAAAAAAACAAAAAAACACCAGAAATAGAAGCTTGATTTGTCGCTAGTTGTTTTTAACAAAGAAAATGCTGATAAGAGGATTAGGAAAGTCTCCGGTTCAACTCAGAACAGAATGAAAATGCTCCCACGGATGTTTACACCAAAAGATCGCTGATTCGCTCATTTCGCTGTCAATCAAAACAGATCATCCAATCATCATGCAGAAGCTGAGCGTCCGGGCCAGCCGAGGCCAGCCCACTGCCCCATAGACCCTCAGACACGCTGAGCGTCCGATGGGCGGGACAAAGCGCAGCATTTATCCAATGACTCGTCTCGTTTCGCTGCATGCTTTGTGTCGCTATTGAAGTCTGTGGAGCTGCGGGAATGAGTGAGGGGAAAGCCGCGTCGTTAACAGTGATAAGAAGCTGATTCTGAACAAAAGTTGAGCGCGTTGTAACCACGAACTCCCCCCCCACCCCCGTCAGGACATCCCCCCCACGCCCGCCTCCAGGACCACCCCTGACAAGCTTGAACCCTCGTGCGCATGCGTGAGTTTTTCCACGCCTGTCGGTTGCATCATTCGCCTGTGAGCAGGCTTTGAGTGAGGAGTGGTCCACCCCCTCGGCGGATTTTCATTGTCAGGAAATGGCGGAATGATTTGGGCTTTTTTTCCATCAGAATTTTTTCAGAAACTGTTAGAGACTGGCAGCTGGAAACCATTCGAAAAATTTATCTGGCTTTTGGTGAAAATTTTACGGGCTTCACAGAGAATAAGGACTGTTACTACAGCTTTAAGGGCGGCTTTAAGGACGCTCGGCGCGCCGCGCTCCGTGCCGCCATCGAGAGCCACAAACCACCGAATCATTTCTAAACGGATGGCTCTGTGGAGCCGAGATCGTCGCGTGCACTTTCTCTGGTTATCACAAGAGCTGGACATCAACCATTTTCCGGCAGATTTCATTTTTAACAAGAGATTTTGTCACACGCGGAATTCCTCCACACATCTGTCTCAGTGTGCCAAAAAAGTGCTTATCTAACGTCTTCACAATTCCTGTGCTCGTCAGACGACATCCCGGATAAAACACAGCGTCCAGTTTGGAAATGAACGGCACATTCCACTGTTACAGGAGTTTTTGTCATGGAAAGAGGAGCGGAGGCTTCGCGCGTTGCGGCGGTGTCGCATGGCGCACAGCAACGCCGTGATGAAGCCTCACGGGACATGTTCTGGCATGTCCAGGCACATCCACAATTTCTCGGATAATCACTCGATGGAAAAACCACCGACAGCTGTCTGAACGCCATCTCAAAGCCGTCCTGTGAGACCAAAACGGAGGTGTTCCTTTGTCTCGCTCCATCAGCAAATCGGTCGTGACGCGCGAAGCCTCCGCTCGGCTTTCCATGACAAAATCTCTTGTTAAAAGTGAAATCTGCCGGAAAATGGTTGATGTCCAGCTCTTGTGATAACCAGAGAAAGTGCACACGACGGTCCCGGCTCCACAGAGCCATCCATTTAGAAATGATCCGGTGGTTTGTGGCTCTCGATGGCGGCACGGTGCGTGGCACGCCGAGCGTCCTTAAAGCTGTAGTAACAGCCGAATGACGCAACCGACAGGCGTGGAAAAACTCACGCATGCGCACCATGGTTCATGCTTGTCTGACGCAATCACACGTGATTCAAATCCATATGGTTTTTGAAAAAATAATAAGGTCGGATACTTTTCTAATAGACCTCGTATATATATATATGTACGAGGGCTGTCAATAAAGTAACGGTCCTTTTTATTTTTTTCAAAAACTATATGGATTTCATTCATATGTTTTTACGTCAGACATGCTTGAACCCTCGTGCGCATGCGTGAGTTTTTCCACGCCTGTCGGTGACGTCATTCGCCTGTGAGCACTCCTTGTGGGAGGAGTCGTCCAGCCCCTCGTCGGAATTCCTTTGTCTGAGAAGTTGCTGAGAGACTGGCGCGTTGTTTGATCAAAATTTTTTCTAAACCTGTGAGACACATCGAAGTGGACACGGTTTGAAAAATTAAGCTGGTTTTCAGTGAAAATTTTAACGGCTGATGAGAGATTTTGAGGTGATTCTGTCGCTTTAAGGACTTCCCACGGTGCGAGACGTCGCTCAGCGCTCTCAGGCGGCGTCATCAGCCTGTTCAAGCTGAAAACCTCCACGTTTCAGGCTCTATTGATCCAGGACGTCGTGAGAGAACAGAGAAGTTTCAGAAGAAGTCGGTTTCAGCATTTTATCCGGATATTCCACTGTTAAAGGAGATTTTTTTAATGAAAGACGTGCGGACGGGTCCGCGCGTTGGCTCGCAGCCGACGCGATGTTCCACCACAGGAAAAACACCTCTGTTGAAAGCCTTAAGGACAAGTTGGAACATCTCCAGCTGATACACAATTTCTCATATACTCACTCCACTGAAAGCCATCAAAGGCCAACTGGATTTTAACAAATGGTTATCAACACGGAGGTGTTTTTCCTGTGCCGCCGCGCCGCATCGGCTGCGTCCCGACGCACGGACCCGTCCGCACGTCTTTCATTAAAAAAATATCCTTTAACAGTGGAATATCCGGATAAAATGCTGAAACCGAATTCTTCTGAAACTTCTCTGTTCTCTCACGACGTCCTGGATTAATAGAGCCTGAAATGTGGAGGTTTTAAGCTTGAAACAGGCTGATGACGCTGCCTGAGAGCGCTGAGCGACGTCTCGCACCGTGAAAAGTCCTTAAAGCGACAGAATCACCTCAAAATCTCTCATCAGCTGTTAAAATTTTCACTGAAAACCAGCTTAATTTTTCGAACCATGTCCACTTCGATGTGTCTCACAGGTTTAGAAAAAATTTTGATCAAACAAAGCGCCAGTCTCTCAGCAACTTCTCAGACAAAGGAATTCCGACGAGGGGCTGGACGACTCCTCCCACAAGGAGTGCTCACAGGCAAATGACGTCACCGACAGGCATGGAAAAACTCATGCATGCGCACGAGGGTGCAAGCATGTCTGACGTAAAAACATATGAATGAAATCCATATAGTTTTTGAAAAAAATAAAAAGGACCTATACTTTACGGACAGCCCTCGTATGTGATGAACTTTGAAAAGTGGGCACATTTGTTTGGCTGCTGAAAAATAAACACGATTTGAGATTTTGCCCATTGTAACTCAAATTAATCTTGAGACAATTACAATTTTTCACATCCCCCTTGGATGTTTTCTGCCACTCTCAGCTGTGATATCACCCCCCCAACACACACAGACACACACACAAAAGGCTAAGGGCAAAAATATTCCTTACTGACTTTGCTCTTATCATCCATCCATCCATTTTCTTCCGCTTACCCGAGGTCGAGTTGCGGGGGCAGCAGCTCAAGCAAAGCCGCCCAGACCTCCCATTTGCTTTGAATTAACACCTGGATTACCCATGGAGCATCTAAATAGACACGTTATGGCTACAGAGGAATAATAAGAGTGATAAATAGTCACAGCCTAACATAAATATCTCAGTTATTTAAATAAGAACCAAAACAAAAATTTGACAGATGATTGAACTGCAAATAAAAATATATACAAAGAAGGTGGCATGGTGACTTAGTGGTTAGCACTGTTGTCCTACAGCAAGAAGGTCATGGGTTCGCTTCCCACCTGGTCCTTTTTGTGTGGAGTTTGCATGTTCTCCCCGTGTTCACGTGTGTTCACAAAGATTGAACCACACAGAAGTGGTTCATTCTTTGTCTACCTAAATTCTGAACAGACTAACGCTGACACAGTGTTGGTTCAGCTGTATGACATCATATTCCAAGATATCTACCAGTAACCACTTACCCCATTAAACCTTAGTTCCATAAATACCCATTTTTTGCTATAAAATTAAATATTTATGCCCATAGTTTATTCCTTAATCATTTTATTGACACAATCTACACATCCTAAAATCTAAAAATCTTAAATATCTTGAAGGAAGTAGCAACCAACAATTTTAAATGTCGTGTTTGATTTCAGCACACAGTAATCCTTGATAAATAGCACATCATTTTCTGAAGCAAATCAGATCTTAGGGCCCCGTCACACTTGGCACAAATGAGCTTGACAGCCATGTACAAATGCCGTACGACCACTTAGAATGTGGGCGGAGTCACCCTCGACTGATTCATGCAGGTTCTGTGTGTATGCTTGCAAATGTTGTTCAAATGTAGTTTGAACACAGTACGAATACCTTGACTGCTATTAGAATGCAGTAAATATATGAAGTATATACTTTGAATGGCATACATGTTTGCTCCAGTTGCTACCTGAAGTCTGAAAGTCTGGGAGGCAAACACGGGCAGAGGAGGGGGAGAGCAGCGCTGTCGTTTGCCCTTCCTCAAAGACCTGCCATGTCACTCTACTGGACCCAAAATGTCTTCCATCGTATGGACTACAGTCATGTAATGCAGGTCCCCCTGATATCCGCATCACTGTGGTGCATGAGAGATCAGTTTATCACGGTCATCAGATCACCTCCATACGCAGCGGATCATTCAGCCATCATGACAGCTCGCGGTGCAGCGGATCATTCAGCCGTTATGATGGCTCACAGCGCTGCTCTGAGACATACTGACTCGCAGCCAGCAAAGTGCGACTGGGCTGTTACAGGCATGTTGAACATAATTAGGGAATAACTCTGTTGTATCTGATGATTTGTGGATGTTAATGCTGGATTTTGCAGATGCAAATTGAGTTTTACGTGTTTTTAGGTGACGTGTTAGCAGAGCCAGTAAAACGGCTATGTGCGACCATGATCCAGTATTAACGTAAGTAAATCATCAGAGACGAGGGGGTTATTCCCATTCAAACCTAATTCCAATGTTTGCATGGTTTATTTTTCTGTAAGTAATTTGGTCGGTGAATCGTTGTGAAAGGGTGTGGTCGGCTCGTCAAACCTTGCCGTTGCAACAGCGTCTTCATGGCAAACTGTAAATTCTGTGAGCAGACCCGCAGATTTCTCCATCTCGTCAGCTGCAATAAGTTAAATCCATGGTAAATCCATCAATCAATCCAGTTGAATCCATTAAATCCACGCATTTCGGCAAAGTGCTCGCTACACTAGTTTCTGTCGCTCTCAGGTGATGGTGCAATTATTTACATCTGTGTAGCAGCGCGCGGTCAGGGCGTGGACTAATACATTAAATGTGAAATGGTTTTAATATTTTAACACCATTTATGCAAATATTTTATGGTCTGAAATCTCACACAATTAACCAGTCAGATTTGTGGAAAAAATGTAATTGGATTAGAATAATACATATACATTATCTAACCCGTCAATGAGGATGTCATAGTATCTCTAATATCATGCTTATTGTGATTGAAACACAACTGAACTGAACACTGATCACTGCAGCGCTGCTCTGAGACGCACTGACTCACAGTGACACAGTGTTTTCTGTGTGACTTTGCAATGTTCACGTCTAGTGCCTATCATGATTGTGTGCCACAGACATTGCATATTACAATATTTCCTTTGCACACCCAGAACGGGATGCACGGGGTGCAATCCGGGACATGCCGGCAGGATTAGACATGCCTGACCATGGCAAATGTCTCTGGAGCGTGATCAGACTGTTCTGAATCCCTTTTTGATGCCCTGATAATATTTCGAAGGCAATCAGAATGCTGTTAGAGACCACCTCGACTGCTGTTTGATATTTTTCCATCTCAGCTGCACCTCGAATGCTTTGTACATGAGCTAAACATTTGGGCAAGCCACAGAAATTTGCTGGCCTGTTTAGAATGCACGCAGAATGCTGTCGGACGGTTTCAATTGTGCCTCGACTTTACCTGAATGGAGGTCAAATTTTCATTCCGACATCACTCAGGCTCATTCGGCCTCTAGTGTGACTGGGGTATAAGAAATTGGAGCCTGACATTGTCAGCATTGTTTGAAATTTACACATATCAACCAACGGTCTTGATGAGCTAATGTCACAGAATATCATCTGTCTGTCGTCTGTCCACAATTAGAAAGTGCTCCTTTAATTCTTTATTGATTTTGAATCCAATTTTTTTGGGTTGTTGTTTGTTTTTGTTTGATCTGAGCCCTGTTCACAATTCTTCCTTGCAGCAATTTGACATTTTTAATTTTATAGAAAATATGAACTTGACTTTTTGCAGTGAAACCTGAAATTCACTTAAAATTCTTCTTCTCCTTCCTTTTCTTATAGATTTTCATTCTGATAGTTTTGTTTGATTGACTAAACACTGTTCACAATTCTTTGTTGCAGACTTTTGTAATTTTGGTTCACTGAAATTCACACAAAATAGGGCATTTTCCTGAATTGGATGATTGCTGAGGGGGAAGAAAAGCCGGTACTACCAGCAGAAATTTTGGCAGCAGTGTTACTTACCTTACCACAAAACAGTTTCCAAGGTGCTGTGAACATTTCTCCTAGTCATCAAGGTTTCATTCCAAAGGGTATTTGCACAAAAGTGTAAATGGTGAAATGACTGAGAATTTACAGCTATTGGTAAAGAATTTTGCTTTTTGTATGTCATCATTTTCTTCAGCTACATAGTGCAGGGAAATTGGTTGTAAATGAAAACTGGATGAGCTCCTCTCTCATGTTATGATTTTTTTACAGATCCATTCAAGTATTTTGCCCTAAAAACTATGAATGCTCACCTTGTTAAATTATTGTAAATTACCTGCTGTCAGATTCCATTTCCACCTGTTTCTCTCAATAATACTGTACGTACACCTGACAGGTGGCACACTGCAATTAAAAGGCTGCCGAGTGCTTTACTTTGAGGGATTCTGATCTTGCATGAAAGCACTGTTGTGGCGAGGCACACTGGCTGCAACATTTGCCTGTTGTAGCTTGTAGCTTTTCCCTTCTGGTCTTTAACACCCAAAAGACAAAATATGTAAGCGAACAGACAAGTTATGAGTTCATGTACCCGTAACCACGATGTAAGCTTAAAAGTTTTAACCCTCTGAGACTGTACCACTCCTCACTAGACTGACAGAGGTTGAGAAGAAATGGCTGTCTCAGTTTGTACGTGTTGCTGTGTTCACAGGTCTTTAGGAAAACAATTTGAAAACTGTAGTGTCAAATGCACATGTAGTGTAGATCACTCACTCACTCACTCATCTTCAGCTGCTTAATCCAGTTAAGGATCATGGGGGGCTGGAGCCTGCCTCAGCACTCATAGGGATGAAGCGGGGTACCGTCTGTCGCAGTGCATGCAGTATACGAGGTCTATTAGAAAAGTATCAGACCTTATTATTTTTTTCAAAAACCATATGGATTTGAATCATGTGTGATTACATCAGACATGCTTGAACCCTCGTGGGCATGCGAGAGTTTTTTCACGCCTGTCGGTTACGTCATTCGCCTGTGGGCAGTCTTTGAGTGAGGAGTCGCCCACCCTCTCGTCGTTTTTTTCATTGTTTAGGAATGGCTGAGAGACTGCTGCTTTGTTTGATCAAAATTTTTTCAAAACTGTAAGGCACAACTGAGTGGACACCATTCGATAAATTCAGCTGGTTTTCGGTAAAACTTTTAACGACTGAGAGATTTTGGTCTGGTAGTGTCGCCGTAAGGACGGCCCACGGCGCCTGACGGCGATCTGCGCTTCGAGGCGGCAGCGTCTCACCGTTTCAAGTTGAAAACTTCCACATTTCAGGCTCTGTTGACCCAGTAAGTCGTCAGAGAACAGAGAACTTTCAGAAGAAGTCGGCATGAGGAGTTTATTCGGACATTCCATTGTTAACGGACGTTTTGTAATGAAAGAACATGCGGGCAGAGTCGCATGTCGGGCTGGACCCGACCGCGGGGGGTCGTGACAGGAAAAACACCTCCGTTGGAAACCTTAACGGGCAAGTTGGAACATGCCCAAGCTGTTAAACAATTTCTCAGTTACTCACTTGTTGAAAGCCATCAAAAGCCGCCTGAATTTTACAAATGGTTTTCAACACGGAGGTGTTTTTCCTGTCGCTGCGCACACAGATTTGTCGAGTCGTCACGGAAACGACTCGGCGAATTTGCGCGCACGTCTTTCATTACAAAATGTCCTTAAACAGTGGAATGTCCGCATAAAGTCCTCATGCCGGCCTCTTCTGAATTTTCTCTGTTCTCTCACGACGTCCTGGGTGAATTAAGCCTTAAATTAGGATGTTTTCAGGTCGAAACAGGCCGACGACGGCGCCTGGAAGCGCTGCAGGACGTCCTGCTCCGTGGGAAGTCCTTACAGCGACAGAAACACCCCATAATCTCTCATCAGCTGTTAAACTTTTCACCGAAAACCAGCTTAATTTCTCGAATAGTGTCCACTCAGATATTCCTCACAGGTCCAGAAAAATTTTTGATAAAGCAACGCGCGCCGTCTCGAGCAGCGTGTGAAACAAAGGAATTCAGCCGAGAGGGCGGGATCACATCTCACTCAAGGCCTGCCCACAGGGAAATGACGTCACCGACACGCGTGAAAAAACTCACGCATGCGCACGAGGGTTCAAGCATGATTGGTGTAATCGCACGTCATTCAAATCCATATAGTTAAAAAAATAAATAAAAGGGTCGGTTTATTATCTAATAGACTTCGTAGATCTGGTTTCCAAGTTTAGCTGAGTTAAATTGGCTTTCGTTGAGGTCTAAACCTTTTGATTTACAATTCAAACAGGCCTTCAGCATAATCTGTAGATTATGAGAAAAGCAGATGGATATTAGATGGCTTGTACTGGTAATTGCCTTAAACACAAAGCAGCAGTTGCACGCAAGTGTATTTTAATTAGAATCAGTGTGATGATTAAAAAAAAGCAACTCCAGAAGCCTTTCAGTTTCTCCTATTAGATCACATGCACACATCAAGTGAAATGAAGACATGATTACCACAAATTTGTGGTACTTTACTCAGCATCAATGAGATGTTAAATCTTGGCAATTTTTATTACTTTATATCTGCTTAAAGAGTAATTTTTTTGTTATCAATGTGGCACTGAACAGGCATTTGTATGCACCTATGTGTGCACACCCAAAAACCCCCAACATGTACATGCATAATTATCACCAGTGTAGTTATATTGCATCAAATCACAACAAAACTGCCTCAAGGTGCTTCACACATGTAAGGTCTAACCTTACCAACCCGTAGAGCAAGCACACAGGCGACAGTGGTAAGGAAAAACTCCAGCTGAGGATAATGAGGAAGAAACCACAAGCAGACCAGACTCAGAGGGGTGACCCACTGCTTAGGTCATTCTAACAGTTACAGTAAGTGTTCCTTCTCTTGATCTTGTCATCTTTCTGCGTCTTGGTCTTTTTCTTCATTTTGCTCTCATTGAGATGTGAACATGTCATTACACTGTATGGTAAATCTATCTGGTGTCAGCAGTTCAAAAAAATGAAGTGACTGTGCATGGAGAACACCAGTGAAAGAAGCCACCAAGACAACTCAGAATGAGTTATAGGCTACTGTGAATACAGAAAATGCATAATGCAACTTTTGGCTGCTGTGCCAATAGTCTCTGCTTCACAGTGTAATAGAATACAGTAGTATTTTCATACAATTGATTTGTAGTACCACATCTGCGAGACACAACTTGTTGAACTTGCTTCTTACCTGGAGCCATGTAAGGAAGTGACTGGACTGTCAGTGGCTGTAGGGTACAGAAATGGCAGGTTGTGGTGTCCAGTACCTCTAGGCTCCATTTAAACCAGGAAGTAATTTTTGTAAGTACACTCAACAAAAATATAAACGCAACACTTTTGGTTTTGCTCCCATTTTGTATGAGATGAACTCAAAGATCTAAAACTTTTTCCACATACACAATATCACCATTTCCCTCAAATATTGTTCACAAACCAGTCTAAATCTGTGATAGTGAGCACTTCTCCTTTGCTGAGATAATCCATCCCACCTCACAGGTGTGCCATATCAAGATGCTGATTAGACACCATGATTAGTGCACAGGTGTGCCTTAGACTGCCCACAATAAAAGGCCACTCTGAAAGGTGCAGTTTTATCACACAGCACAATGCCACAGATGTCGCAAGATTTGAGGGAGCGTGCAGTTGGCATGCTGACAGCAGGAATGTCAACCAGAGCTGTTGCTCGTGTATTGAATGTTCATTTCTCTACCATAAGCCGTCTCCAAAGGCGTTTCAGAGAATTTGGCAGTACATCCAACCAGCCTCACAACCGCAGACCACGTGTAACCACACCAGCCCAGGACCTCCACATCCAGCATGTTTACATCCAAGATCGTCTGAGACCAGCCACTCGGACAGCTGCTGAAACAATCGGTTTGCATAACCAAAGAATTTCTGCACAAACTGTCAGAAACCGTCTCAGGGAAGCTCATCTGCATGCTCGTCGTCCTCATCGGGGTCTCGACCTGACTCTAGTTCGTCGTCGTAACCGAGTTGAGTGGGCAAATGCTCACATTCGCTGCCGTTTGGCACGTTGGAGAGGTGTTCTCTTCACGGATGAATCCCGGTTCACACTGTCCAGGGCAGATGGCAGACAGCATGTGTGGCGTCGTGTGGGTGAGCGTTTTTCTGATGTCAATGTGTGGCCCATGGTGGTGGTGGGGTTATGGTATGGGCAGGCGTCTGTTATGTGCGAAGAACACAGGTGCATTTTATTGATGGCATTTTGAATGCACAGAGATACCGTGACGAGATCCTGAGGCCCACTGTTGTGCCATACATCCAAGAACATCACCTCATGTTGCAGCAGGATAATGCACGGCCCCATGTTGCAAGGATCTGTACACAATTCTTGGAAGCTGAAAATGTCCCAGTTTTTGCATGGCCGGCATACTCACCGGACATGTCACCCATTGAGCATGTTTGGGATGCTCTGGACCAGCGTATACGACAGCGTGTACCAGTTCCTGCCAGTATCCAGCAACTTCGCACAGCCATTGAAGAGGAGTGGACCAACATTCCACAGGTCACAATTGACAACCTGATCAACTCTATGTGAAGGAGATGTGTTGCACTGCATGAGGCAAATGGTGGTCACACCAGATACTGACTGGTATCCCCCCCAATAAAACAAAACTGCACCTTTCAGAGTGGCCTTTTATTGTGGACAGTCTAAGGCACACCTGTGCACTAATCATGGTGTCTAATCAGCATCTTGATATGGCACACCTGTGAGGTGGGATGGATTATCTCAGCAAAGGAGAAATGCTCACTATCACAGATTTAGACTGGTTTGTGAACAATATTTGAGGGAAATGGTGATATTGTATATGTGGAAAAAGTTTTAGATCTTTGAGTTCATCTCATACAAAATGGGAGCAAAACCAAAAGTGTTGCGTTTATATTTTTGTTGAGTGTAGATTGTGATCAGTGCTTGACAGGTTGATATAATGAAAGTAGATACTTTCAGCCAAAGTGCATTGAGTATGGATTGTGATACAGTCACACCATTTCCAGATGTGGCCACAGACACATTGAACCATATACAAAAAAGTCGCCAAAGCTGTCAAGAGTGTAACACAGTTTGTAATCATGATTATTATTATTCTTGTACAACCTATGTTTCTGTGTAGGGTAGAGAAGCTTGAATCTTCGACTGGACTGGGTTGCTTGACGCGAGGACGTTTCGCTTCAAATCGCAGAAGCTTCCTCAGCTAAAATTCTTGCTATGGTATTCTGACTTCTGTCTTGACTCTTGTCCTCGCGTCAAGCAACCCAGTCCAGTCAAAGATTCAATCTTCTCTACTTGTACAACTTATGCTTTCTTTCCTCTTTCAGTTGTGGTGAGGTGTGGTATGAAGGAAGGGAGCTAAAAACAAAAACAGTAGTTACATTCACCTACAGATTTTCAGACCTGGTGTGCGATGCCCCAAGTCTTGTAAATGTTACACTTCTGACAATTTTGGCCACATTCTTTGTAATAACCTTTTAAAGCTTTGAGATAAAATACTATTATTTACCATAAGTCTGGATCTCATTATTGAACATTATTTGAAACAAAAGTAGCTCCCCATTATGTAAACGGTTGTGAAAATATGAAAGGAAAAAAATAAAATTCATCTTTTTTTTTTTTTAATTATCCAGAAGGCTTTTGTCAGTGTTGTGATGTGCATTCACCAGTCACATGCATCATTACAACAGGCTGCTGGAGCTGCAATGGAAACGGTGGGTGTTGACATCAGAGGACTACTTTACCAAATGGCTTGAGGCCCATGCTCTGCTAGACCGAGGAGCGGGGACCGTGGCAGATGCGCTGCCTCTAGCCATTGATGTGTTCAATCGGTTTAGCAAATGTGAAATTATTCACAGTGATGGGGCAGGAATTTTGCCCCTTACGGATTTTTCTTAAAAGAAACGTGTGAAATTGTAGCTCCACTGTGCGAGACAAGACACTGGAGATCAGAGCATAGATTTGATCTGCTCTCTTGCATTAAAATCTTTCTCTGTGATTGCTATATTTACAAATTCAGTGTATATGAGATTATTTTTAATAAAAATCTTCAATGTCACAGCCAGTGTCAGTTCTTTTCATTTCAATTTTCAGTTCCTTTCCGGAGTGATTTGTGATCAAGGGGCATCTGTATGTGTGAAACAGTATGTTTACAAGATGGTAGTAAGACCAGCGATGCTTTATGGCTTGGAGATGGTGGTGCTAGCAAAAAACAAAAGGTGGATCTGGAGATGACAGAGCTAAAAAATGCTGCAGTCCTCCTCCTCCGCCTTAGGTGTGATCAGGAGGGACAGGATTGGGAACTAGCATGGGGCAGTGCAGGTAGAAAGTTAAGAAAATCAGGAAAGTGAAACTGAGACAGTTTGACCATTTTTCAGAGGAGGGATCCAGGATGTATAGGGAGAAGGATGCTAAGGATGGAGGCACCAGACAGGAGAAGAAGAGGGAGGCCAAAGTTACTGCACCTACTGTACACCACACTACCTAATGTCTCACTACACATGATATTCAGCCAAAGAAAACAATTTTCTATTTTATTTTGACACAAAGGTAGTACAGCGTCAGTCACTAGTGCCTTGGGTCTTCAGTGGCAACCACCCATTGAGACAACTGGTACATCCCCACCTCAAAAAAAGTAACCATCAATATGCTGTAGCCAGGTGAAATGTGCACATCCCACTGGCATTCCCTAGAAACTGGGGTCCTCAAAACTGAGGCACCTGTGTGCTCTGGATCACGCACAGAGAAGCACACAACATCACCAAAGTTTTGTAGCTGATGTTCCCTCAAAACTTGTTTTCTGTGACTCCCTAAGTAACAGTTAATGTTGTACCCAAATATCCTTCAAAGGGAGCTAGTACCAAAGTCATTTAGTTGTCACCTTAGTTCACTGGTTGCCATCAAAGTTTCATTACTTTTGTCAGACAGGAAGCACCAAAACCCTAAACACTTCAAGCTTGTTGCTCCTGCAAACCTGTCACCAAACACCTCTGTCCAGACCCTAACTGTGAGTGGCTTGAGAGGTTATGGCTTGAGCGCCCAGAGACATGAATGTCACTGCTGAGATAAGTGAATTTTTCTGTAAATTCTACACTTTCACCACATATAGATTCATTTCTGGTGGTCCAGTCCAGGAAGTCTTTGAAAGGCGGGAGCATGTTCATTTGCGGCCCAGAACACTTAGACTCCTCACTCAGACAGACAGAAAATTGTGTAATTGTTTTGTTCGACTGAAGAATTATTTATTTACTCACATGTAGCATCAGATTATTGATTCACATCCTTTATCTTAATTAGACAGGCTGAACTTTGTGTTTATTGGCTTCCTCACACTTACAGAGTGTAAATTTAATTTACTGTGCTAGTAATTCATGATTTGAATTGAACCAAGCACACAACAGGAAGGGGGAAACAACCTTTGTCATTGAGAAGAATTATTCATGCTAAATTACTTGTCATTTACGCCAAGCTCATAAATTATACATATATTGGTGTGCTTGATGCATGTGTGTATTTCAGTGTTATTGTCCAAGCATTACGTATGAAGATGCTACTTAACCATAATTAATGAGCGGGTCAAACATGTTTGATTTTTAGCTAATGAAGATGCACAGACTGTTGACAGTGTCAAAGGAGGTAAAGAAGGTGTGGAACTTTATTTACAAGGAGCAGGACCTTGTCTCTGCAAGCACAAACTCTGTTACACACAGCAATCAATCAAATTGCTCGATGTCACACACACAGATGTTTTCTTCCTCACCAGATCATTAAACGTGCTTTAAAGTTGATGCAGTATCATTTATACGTTTCTCATCTCTCCTCTAACCTTCAAAAATGCTTTGGGAGGTTGAGAGAAGTGTGTATTAGTCTATTATCCATCTGTCCCTGTGCTGTAACTATGTAGGGCTTGAACAGCAAAAAACTTAGATGAGTGGGTGGATTAATCAGTCCCAGTCAGCTGGGGTCAACAATAACTCAGAAACATTAAATGCTGTCGTCTTGCAACTCACCACATTAAAAGAGCACATGAGACGTAGGAAGTCATAAATTAGTGGTTTATTTTGATGTGCCAGGTCAATCCCATAAGCAACTTTGATTTGCTGATGTAATATCCCATAGATAGAAAAGGTTGTTCGCCATCGCATGAGTGTCAGCTAACAAGCTGTGAACCACTGGGGGAACATTATGATCACAGCTGTACATGAGCAGATATGGCCGGGGGGAAGTACAACTTGAAAGTACAACTGAAATTAAAGAATGGATGAAACATGTTGTTAGGAATAGAGAGAGAATTCAAAAACACCGTTTGGAACATTTTAGAGCCTTTGCAACACCTGTGTTACAAACATTGTTCCATAGTTTGTATAAACAGGAAAACTTGCATATAATGGATTCAGGTGGATCAATGAATTTTGGCCATTATAATTTAAATCTGCTATATGTATGAAACGGACAAAATCCATTATATGTATAAATCGGACAAGTTACAGTCAGGAGGCACCGAACAATCGTTGGGAAATCCCCAGCACCAATTAGGCTTACGTATTTCTTTGTTTACACATCTGACCTTGAATAGGAGCCTGCCTCATTTAATGGCTGGGTCAAAACTGAAAAATCTGAAAAACATAAACGCCTGCTTTAAATTAGCGCCGGGCATTATGTGTATTAAAAATATTACATTTGGTTTAGTCACTCTTTTTTCTAAGCCTGCTGCAGAAAGGTACCTTAAAATCTTAAGGCCTGATCCCATTATCACGGAAGTATTACAGATGTATTGACAATGCATGGTGCACGTGTTGCGCATGCACGACATCTGCATTGCGGTCATAAATAAAGTGCACTCGGGCCTTTCGGCATCACTATTCACACCAACACCACAGCCTCTGGAGCAATTGCTGGACTTGGACAAGTTGATTGGAGTAAATAAGCAGTGAACAGGGCGAGTGGTGACATCAGCGGAACGCACCAGAGCACAGTTCATCTGAGCGATTATAACAAGAAGTTAAATCTGTTATCAACATAGGAATAAATACTGTAACAGCTACAGACAAGAAGGAAAAAAACATGCAACTGTTTGACCCTTGACAATGTAAACAAGACAAATAATTACCTTTTTAGATGGTTCAAAATGCTTTGTGCAGCTTGTTAGTCGCACGTGTGTGGGAACAGCTCGGGCTGCAGCCTCCTCTGTGATTCAGGAAGTGATTAGAGCCGTTTTCAACGGTTAATTTGCAGAAAACATGATTGATCTGCCACAGAATAATTATTTTATATATGCAGGGTCCAGCGCAGAGCGCGTGGCAGCTGGTAGAACAAAGAACAGCGTCCAGCTGTGAACACAGCAGGTGGGATCATCAGGACACAGGTCGTGCTGCTGCGTGAAGCAAAACATGCTCGTGTCAGTGCGCCTTTATGTTGTTGGATGGCGTTTTTGGGGATCCATAACCACATCTGTACGTTTCCACAGCTGGACTGGCACTGACTGGCAGGTATGTTGATGTCTGCCATGGTAATTTGGGTTTAAAATCGGATGCAAGGCTGACGTAATACAACAGCTTTATTCGTGGCCACTCTGTATGCGCTACATCTTATTTTAATTCCTGATGTGGATGTGATAGACACACTATATATAGATTTTACACACTGTCCCAGTCCGCTGCCAAGCCGCAAATCCCTGTCAGTTGCGGATAACGGCGGATATACAGCACATAGATTATGTAAGGCGGATGTCATCCGCAGCCAAAATTTTGTGCAGCTCAAAAATCCTGGCAACGCAAAAACGTGCCTCTGCGGATAATTGCAGATGTGTGCAGTTGTCGGCCGACTCATACAAGCATGTTTCACGGATATTACAGACGTTTAGCGAATATGAACCAGTTCTGTGGCAATTCATATGCAAATCATCCTAAACGCCAGTGGAACCAGGCCTTTAAAGCCTGATTTGTGCTTCTCCATCTCTGTAACTCTGTGGTCATGCAATGACGTTGACATGCGTGTGACCCTATTTAAGTTGTCCATCACGTCTTTATGCAATTTGCCACAGGAACAGTGTTTTTTTTGGTTTAATTTGTCCCTCAAGCTCCACTTCATTATACAATCATCAATCTCCAAACCAACTATATGGTACGTACAATTTCCTCGATGTGTTGTGGGTCATTTGAGCGTCTGTGTAGTTTTTAGACTCTGTGTTGTAAAGTTGGTCATATTTGTGGACTTTTCTGCCAAACGTATTTAATCCATGATTGAAATGTAATCGGCAGGCGCACTGCAAAAACTATTAAAATGTGACAGGAAAGGAAGGAGTGAAAACATAAAAATGAAAATCACAGTCTTTGCGGTCTCTGTCATTTAGCAGGTACATGACAAACTCCGGAGAGGGTTCGCAGCCACGCAGAAGGCTCTGATCTAAAGCGATTGTCTTTGCAGACGGCAAGCAACATTTTGTTCATAATCACCGCCCTTGAATAAAGGTCTGTCTCATTTAGGTGCTGGGTCTGAACACTGGCCCAAGCTTTTTATCAATGAAATACTGGAATCGGCGAGTGTCAATGTTGAACTTCATTTCGTACCTCTCCTACTGGGCATGTCCAGACTGCTCTGTCTGGTACATCCGAGGGATTTTTAATGAAATGCATTTTGATCAGATGGGACTGAGCCGTATTACTGAGCCTGATTGCTGAACAATGACCCCAATTGCTCATCTTGGATCATGTTCTCTTTTTTATCCTTTCTTCTTTGATCTTTTATCCTCATTGTGACACTTTTATTGTGATCTCTGATCTCTCACACTTAATGCTAATGCTTGTTGGTGGGATTAGACAAAACCGAAAACAGTTTTAATGAAACTTGGTGAACGGGTGGGTCATGGGCTGCCAACAATACATTACATTTATACATCAAATTTATTGTGGCCCTGAATTTAAATAATGGATCATGACCCCACCACCTTCCTTTCTTTACCATAGAGAGATGAGGCTTTTTTTGGATGTTTTGATTAATATCTCCAAACCTAATCTGCCTATCTTCATGAGAAAAATTATCCCTATATGGCACCTTTCAGTGTAATTTGGTCCATATTCAAATAATGATGACATTTTAGTTTGGACAGAGACAGTCCACTGGAGTGGACAAATTATTAGAATTCTGTTTGGGGTCTGTCTACCTGGGCTATATAGGAATCACTTCATCTGTCAATCTGTCAACGGGTCTTCGAACTGTAACTCTTCCTAAATCAGTTGTTAGATTTCAATCTTTACACAATGGCAGCACACTAAATGAAGATTTGCATTAATTAAAATGTTTGCCCAACATCTTCAAGTTGTTGTTTAAAACCCATTTGTTAATTACATGTATAAACCGAATTCTGGGGGTCTTCAGTACAGAGGTCGGCCACTTTGTTCATTCAGGTGTTTCGTCACAAAAGTTTTATGACCACCAATGCTTTATACATTGGGGGGGAGGGGGGGTTGTTTGTTGTTGTCCTTAACCTTCATCTATGACCTTCATGTGCAGTCGAATCTGAAAGATTATGCCAAGATACATCCTCATGTTCAAGTTAATCTTTTCACGCACAAACAGGCAAATCCAACCAGCAACAGCTCTGAAAACAACCGTATTCACATGTGTTTAGAAACAAAATCACCACAATGGTTGAAAATGATTTTAATAACTTTTTTATAATGGGCTTTACAAAATGGAAGAAAAACTGCTAAAACTGAACAATAAAACAAACTACAAATCCAAAGAAACTGCCACAGGCAAGAACAAGACAACAATCAACATCCCAGTCAAACATGAGTGAGTTAAATAAAACCAGCTGCTGATTATAACTGTGAGAAAAATTGTGGGTCATAAGCCTCAAACTTAACACTTAAACTGAATGTGACTGTCTAATTTCAGCAAGTGGGCTATTATGTAACATTGGAGCACGGCAGGCAAATGCTCTGTCTGCCAGCTTTCTCTTTACCCCAGGAACACAGAGTGAACTAGCACCTTGAGATTAAAGGACTCATGCTGGCACATCATGCTCAATAATTTCAGTAAAGTCAGGTAGTGCACTCGTCAAACGTCTATGAGCAAAATTTTATCTTATTTTATTTTTTTAAAGAGTTCCTATACTATTATGAGGTATGCCAGAATGCTACATGGCAGTAATCAGTTCAAGAACACATGAGCCCAGTGGCCTCCATCATCAGTAAATGGAAGAAGTTCGGATACAGGACTCTACCTAGAGCTGGCCTCACATCTAAATTGAGTGATCAGGGGAGAAGGGCCTTAGTCAGGGAGGTGACCAAGAACCAGATGGTCACTGTCAGAGCTCCAGCATTCCTCTGTGGAGAGAGGACAACCTACTAGAAGGACAACCATCTATGTAACAATCCACCAATGAGCCCTGTATGGTAGAGTGGGCAGACAGAAGCCACTCCTTAGTAAAAGGCACATGGTAGCCCATCTGTGGTTTTCCGAAAGGCACCTGAAGGACTCTCAGACCATGAGAAACAAAATTGGTCTGATGAGACAAAGATTGAACTCTTTGGTGTGAATGTCAGGCATCATGTGTGAAGAAAACCAGGCATCATCCCTACACTGAAGCATGGTGTTATGGTTCATGCTGGCTTGGCCCTGAAGGTTGTAGGAGGCATATGCAGACTCACAGACACAGGTGTAGGATTAAGAAAAATGGCTTTATCTGGTAAGCAGGCAATAAGTTTGGTACACACGATATCAGTCAACGTATTGGAGGTACAGGCAGGTAGCAAGCTGAGGCAGAGTCCAAAAAACAAGCAAAGTTCCAAATACACAGCATCAAGGAGTTCACAGGGCTGAGGCAGGGGCAAAGTAAAAAAAACAAAAAAAAAAACGAGCAGCGTTCAGGGATAAGATGAGGCGGAGGTCGATAACAGACAAGGTCAGAAATACAACAAGGCAAAACAGGACTATGGTGTGAGGCTGGCAAGTGCAAAAATACAACCAGTTGATGGACTGTGAGACTGTGAGGGCTTAAATACTAGTGGAAGAATCAGGGTGTGAAATGAGGAACAGGTGTGCAGAAGGTGCTGCAAGGGGGCGTGACCGGGAAGACAAAGGAGAGTGCAGTAAGACAAAAGCAAATTGAAATGGCGCAAGATAATTGACAGAAAACCCAATGGTGCAAAACCTGACGTGCTTGACTAACCATAATAAACGCGAACAAAACAAAGGGGCAAAACTAAGAACTAAGGTGGCGAGTCAAAGAGTGGAAAACCAGAAAACTAATGATAATAACTAAAACTAGAGAGGACCTGATACAAGAAAGTGAATACAATAAACATGACAAAAGAAACCATTGACTGAATAGGAAATAAATGATGAACAAAAACAAAACTAGAGACTACAAAATACAGGTAATGCAATGAATGAATAAACCACAAATAAATGATAAGCAGAGAATTAAACCGGTAACAAAAGCATTACACAAAGTAAAGAAATGAACAGACCCAAACCAAGACTTAAATGACAGTGTATAATGATATGAAAAGTAAAACCGTAAAATACTCATTGGAAGCCTAGACCCAAATAAGGGAAAAACCAAGACATGAACCCCGGGATGGGGCAGATCCTGACACATGGTGGCAGCAACATCATGCTATGGGGATGTTTTTCAGTGGCAGGAACTGGGAGACTAGTCAGGATTAGGGTTGGTTATCAAAAACTGGTTCTTTTCAAGAATCATTAAATGATTTGATGCACCGACATTAATAGCCATTTGCTTAAAGATTCCCTTATCGGTCCTTCAGTTCACATTACGCCGGAGCAGCCGTTGTTTTTGAGAGTGATAATCGGGACAATGATCATTTCTCTATGTTGATTGCAGACCCACTGCAGTCTGCAATCACCTGCTTCTACAGTGGCTCTTCTTGAAGCAAAGAAGCAGTGCTCTGACCCGCTGCTTCATTAGTTCTCTGCTTTGCCACTTTTCAGAAGTGGCAGGCCCACAATTTCTTCATTAACACCTCTCAAAGCCATTTGAAGATGTCAATCATGAGTCACCTTTGTGCGGATTAAAGTCACTAACTGGGACTCTTGTGGGCAAGAAACGAGAATCGTCCTTCATTCCATTTGCACAGCTCCAAACGCTACACCGCTCTCTGCTGAGTCAAGTTAGAAAGATAGTCCGGTCGGAATTAATAACTTCAAAGCGGATTGCCGTTTTAAATCAAATGACACCTCTTTTTAAATTTTGTAATACAAACAACAAACTACAACAGACCAAAACCGTGTTTTGTTTTTTTTTTTGTCCCAAAATGAGACATCCTCCATTCTTTATGAATTGTTGTTGACGTGCAGTGCAGCCGGCTGCAAGAGCTCAGCTCAGAGGTATGGGGTTAGTTATGTCTCATTAATATCTGAAAGGAAATGCTTTTGACAAAAACTACAGATTTTCAAACTACGAGGTCTGTCCAAAAAGTATCGGACCTTTTTATTTTTTGCAAAAACCATATGGATTTGAATCACGTGTGATTGCATCAGCCAAGCTTGAATCTTCGTGCGCATGCGTGAGTTTTTTCACGCCTGTCGGTTGCATCATTCGCCTGTGAGCAGGCTTTGTGTGAGCAGTGGTCCACCCCTCTCCGATTTTTATTGCAAATAAATGTCTGAAGGATTTGGAGCTTTGCTGCATCAAATTTTCCCAGAAACTGTGAGAGACCTCCAGCTGGACACCATTTGGAAAATTTAGATGGATTTCAGTGACGATTTTATGGGGATTACACAGATTAAGGAGTGCTCCAGCCGGTTTAAAGACCGCCCACAGCGTCTGAGAGCACAGCGCGCTCCGAGTGCCTTTCGACAGGCTCAAACCCCGCTGAAACAACCAGATCATTTCCAACGTGAAGGCTTTGTTGATCCGGGACATCGTCTGACTTTCACAAAAAAGGCAGAAGGCGTGGACATCAGCACTTTTTCAGCACATTCTACTGTTACAGGAGTTTTTTTCATGGAAAGAGAAGCGGAGGATTGCGCCACCGTGCCGCTTATGGCGCAGGACAAAACCACCTCCGTGTTGGTCTCACAGGATGGCTTTCAGATGGCTTTCAGACAGCTTCCGGTTGCTTTTCAGTCGTGTGAGTATCCGCGAAATTGTGCATTAGCTGGACTTGCCCCAACATGTCCTGTGAGGCTTCATCACGGCGTTGCTTTGCGCCATGTGGCTCTGCCGCGACACGCAGAATTCCTCCGCTCCTCTTTCCATGACAAAAACACCTGTAACAATGGAATGTGCCATTCATTTCTAAACTGGACGCTGTCTTAATCTGGTATGTCATCTGACCAGCACAGGAATTGCGGAAGATGTGGACATCAGCACTTTTTTGGCACATTGAGACAGACGTGCGGAGGAATTCCGTGCGTAGTAGAACAGTAGAGGATTTATTACTATTATTATTATTTATTATCTGGATTTATTATCCAGAGGATTTATTTTATTTGTTTTGGTCTTGTGAATATGTTAAATAATTTATGTTCAGTGCATACATTGATTTTTGTTTTTAAAATGTTATATTTGGATTTGTCAGTTATCGGAATGCTTATATCGAGACAATTTTTATAACTGTTTTGGTTATTCATATCTACAAATGTAAATGAGGAATAAAAAGGAATAAAAAATTGTACTTTTAAATTCTTTCTTGCAGACCTTAGCATCTAAAAAAACCTCCCAAAATACAAAGTAATGAATAGGGTTGGGTATCGAGAACCGGTTCTTTTCGAGTATCATTAAAAAATTATTCGATCCACCGATATCAGTAGCCTTTTTGCTTAATGATTCCCTTATTGGTCCTTCAGAGCAGCTGTTGTTTTTGAGAGTTTTTGTCGAGAAAATGATCATTCCTCTACATTGATTACAGACCCTGCAGCGGGTCTGTAATGAACCGTTTCTGCAGCGTGACTCTTTGGTTCTTTGATTCACTGCTCCTCAGAAATGACAAGTCCGCTTCTTAACCCCTCTCAAAGCCATTAAAATATTGAGTCACTTTTGTATGGATTAAAGTCACTAAATGGGACTCTTGTCTTGTTGCAGTCAAGAAAACCTCCATTCCCTTGGCACAGCTCCAAACGCTGCACGGCTCTCTG